>NC_057725.1:12952935-13047855 GCF_004010195.1 Chiloscyllium plagiosum
TATCCGGGGAGGGATTAGACAGCCATGGCTGACAAAGGAAGTCAGGAAATGTATCAAAGAAAAAGAGAGATCCTATAAAGTGGCCAAGAGCACTGGGAAATCAGAAGATTGGGAAGGCTACAAAAACAAACAGAGGATAACAAAGAGATATATGAAGGAAAGGATCAAATATGAAGGTAGGCTAGCCAGTTACATTAGAAATGATAGTAAAAGTTTCTTTCAATACATCAGAAACAAACGACAGGCAAACGTAGACATTGGGCCATTTCAAACTGATGCTGGAAGCCTAGTGATGGGAGTTAAGGAAATAGCTGGAGAACTTAATAAGTTATTTGCGTCAGTCTTCACAGTGGAAGACATGAGTAATATCCCAACAATTAAAGGGAGTCAGGGGGCTGAGTTGAGTATGGTTGCCATTACAAAAGAGATAGTGCTAGAAAAGCTAAAAGGTCTTAAAATTGACAAATCTCCTGACCCCGATGGGCTACATCCTAGAGTTCTGAGGAAAGTGGCTGAAGAAATAGTGGAGGCGTTGGTTGAGATCTTTCAAAAGTCACTGGAGTCAGGGAAAGTCCTGGATGATTGGAAGACCACTGTTGTAACCCCATTGTTCAAGAAAGGATCAAGTCAAAAGATGGAAAATTATAGGCCAATTAGCCTAACCTCGGTTGTTGGTAAAATTCTAGAATCCATCGTTAAGGATGAGGTTTCTAAATTCTTGGAAGAGCAGGGTCGGATTAGAACAAGTCAACATGGATTTAGTAAGGGGAGGTAATGCCTGACAAACCTGTTAGAATTCTTTGAAGAGGTGACAAGTAGGTTCGACCAGGGAAACCCAGTGGATGTGGTCTATCTAGACTTCCAAAAGGCCTTTGATAAGGTGCAACACGGGAGGCTGCTGATTAAGGTGAGGGCCCTTGGTGTTCGAGGTGAGCTACTGGCATGGATTGAGGATTCTGGATTAATGGTGCTGGAAGAGCACACCAGTTCAGGCAGCATCCGAGGAGCAGTAAAATCGAGTCCTACTACTCCTCGGATGCTGCCTGAACTGCTGTGCTCTTCCAGCACCACTAATCCAGAATCTGGTTTCCAGCATCTGCAGTCATTGTTTTTAACCTGTGGATTGAGGATTGGCTGTCTGACAGAAGGCAGAGAGTTGGGATAAAAGGTTCTTTTTCGGAATGGCAGCCGGTGACAAGCGGTGTCCCACAGGGTTCAGTGTTGGGGCCGCAGCTGTTCTAGGTGGACAGGCAGGTAGTACTGAGGAAGTGGGGAGGCTGCAGAAGGATCTAGACAGTTTGGGAGAGTGGTCCAGGAAATGGCTGATGGAATTCAATGTGAGCAAATGCGAGGTCTTGCACTTTGGAAAAAAGAATATAAGCATGGACTACTTTCTAAACGATGAGAAAATTAATAAAGCCAAAGTACAAAGGGATCTGGGAGTGATAGTCGAGGATTCTCTAAAGGTAAACAGGCAGGTTGAATCCGCGATTAAGAAAGCGAATGCAATGTTGTCATTTATCTCAAAAGGTTTGGAATATAAAAGCAGCGATGTGCTACTGAGACTTTATAAAGCTTTGGTTAAGCCCCATTTGGAGTATTGTGTCCAGTTTTGGGCCCCACACCTCAGGAGGGACACACTGGCACTGGAGCGTGTCCAGCAGCGATTCACACGGATGATCCCTGGAATGGTAGGTCTAACATACGAGGAACGGCTGAGGATCCTGGGATTGTACTCATTGGAGTTTAGAAGGTTAAGGGGAGATCCAATAGAAACTTACAAGATAATACATGGCTTGGAAAGGGTGGACGCTAAGAAATTGTTTCCGTTAGGCGAGGAGACTAGGACCCATGGGCACAGCCTTAAAATTAGAGGGGGTCAATTCAGATCAGAAATGCGGAGACATTTCTTCAGCCAGAGAGTGGTGGGCCTGTGGAATTCATTGCCACAAAGTGCAGTGGAGGCCGGGACCCTAAATGTCTTCAAATCAGAGATTGATAAATTCTTGATGTCACAAGGAATTAAGGGCTACGGGGAGTTGAAATGCCCATCAGCCATGATTAAATGGCGGAGTGGACTCGATGGGCCGAATGGCCTCACTTCCACTCCTATGTCTTATGGTCACCAGTTAAATGTTACAGTTTGCTGCAAAAGGTTTCCTTTTTTGGAATATTAAAATGGAAGAAGCAGCAGCAAAGGTTTAACGTTCCTGGTGGGCCTTTACATTCCATCGGTAAATTTACCTTGATATAATAAACAGGACAGGAAGTAGTCCACCCCACCTGACCTGTGAACAACTCTTACCCAGAGCTATGCACATTCAACCTGCGGCCCTGCTGCTTCTCTTTTTCCCATGTTCCTTTTTTTCAATCATCTAATTTACGTTTAAAGAATGCAGCTTTTCACCTCATTGGACAATTATATCCAATCTTTCCAATGTCACTTAGCTTCATGTGCCTCTGTTTTTCTTTAATTTTCAGAAGCTGGTGCTCCGGGAAGTATATATTTATCTGACTTGGGGTATGAGAGGGATACTACGGAAGTAAATAGAATTATTATAACACTTACAAAAATATTAAATGACGATATTTTGACCAGCATAGCTCAGGGGAAGGACAGTTATTAATCTAGCATTTCTCTGGAAAAAAAAGGGGCCTTTGCAGGGGAGTAAAGTGCAGCCAGACTGAGCCACGAAGGAATGCAATTTGTTTGAAGGCTTTATTTTTGCATTCCTCACAATTCCCTCTGCATTTGCCTTTTGTTCTTATTGTAAACTTTGACCTGAAATAAATTAATTTTAAGTGTGCAATGTAATAGTGGGAGTGACAATTTAACAGCAGCATTTATTTGGTTACTGGTTTACTTAGATGCAGTTTCCTTTGATACATTGATGGCTAACTGCGGCCAATCTTTTAACTGCAGATGCTGAACAGCAAAGAGAGGGAGGTGAGGTTAAACATGCAACTGACCGACAGCAAACTGTCAGATTTCTTCATCAAACGTTATGAGAAAATACAACGTCTCACAATAAGTCTGATTTTAATCATGAGATTTAGTGTTCAGGAGGCAAATTGAATTGTACAACTGACCATTTGTTTTAAACGTTTTGAGAGATGGTGGGGAGAGCGATTAGAGAAGCATTGAAATAAACCAGCGGTTTGTGATTGACTGAACTAAGGCATACGTTTTCGTTTAAAGCATTAGATCATGCATCATTGTAAATTCGACAAGCGGTCGACTATTTTTATACTCTCGAGCAGTAAGCTGCTTTACCCATATTTCTGGAAAAATAAACATCTTTCATATGTTAATAGTGTTTGCCATCAGTCTCAATTTAGCTCATTTTCACCACCCCCATTTCTTTCAATCTCTGCACAAAATAAAACACATACCATCAAGATCATTAGCAGGTGTTTATTGAACTCCAATCATTTTAACCATGCTTAAATTGAAAATGTGGATGGCTTTCCCCGCTTTTGCTTCATTCTGTTTATAGCTGCCAGAATTTGCTAATCTTCAGGCATCAAAGTAGGATTTGCTATTTCGATCCTTTCTCCAATTGTAGACGATGCTTCTAAAATAGCCACTCTACCCTGCACAGACTGTCAGCCCACCTGTTCCAACATACTCGATAAAATGCTTGCTACGTGAGGCGATATGACTCTTTATTTGCACCGACGCTAGCTCCTGACTGTCAATCAGACCAGAGGCATCTTGAAAAGTTTAAGTATTTGCAGCTTGAGGACTGCTAATGCATTTGATTGAAGTGAAACCTACTTTCCTCGTGCACCCAAAATATAAACTCTATATCCTCACGCCGCGTTTCTTACGTTTTCTTTTACGCGTTAGACAGTTGTTTAGTTAGTGGGTGGGGGGGAGAGAAAGTAAGATTAAAGTAATATGGTAAGAAAGACTGCGCATTTGACAAAATAAAATCCTTGTGGAGTTCAGGAAACTATTTCAGATTTAGAAACACCCCGTCCGATATAATCAAAAACATACGTGGTCTGCGCGTTGCTGTTCTATCGTAACGCCAGAGATTCTGTAGTTTTAAAATCCCTAATGAAATATATAGTCACATCCTTATACCATTTGCCATGGTGTGAACTTATTTTCACAAAGTTGCTCCATCATTGCACTGGCTCTGCTGGTTTTCATTTTAAACTACTCATTATTCTGAATATTCAGTCTGAAGTAGAAAGATGGACTTGAAGATTGGACCGGATTGCAAGATGCTGCAATTCATTAGACAGAGAATTGCTATCATATTATCCAGGAAAATTAGATTGACAAATATCTGGATTAAAATATCCACAAATGCACGGCTTCTCCATTACTTTATCTGTTTGGCATGAAATCACTATAGAATGTTTAGCTATTTCCGAAAGAGCCAGTCTTCCAGAATACTTTAACATGATTTTGTTTTCCACAGATTAGTCCATTTGTACCGCATGGGTATTTGGCTACAGCACATTTTACATAAAAATAGTTATCAACAATTTAGAAATAGCGGTTCCCATTTTATGTAACTGGACAATATGTTTAAAAAGAGGTTGTTGCTAATACTAACAATAAAAGGCAAGATTGTATTCAAATATACTGTGTTCAGATGAAGTGGCACATTTCATGATTAGTGCTGATAACGGGACAGTATATCTGTGGACTGCAAGTGAAGCTGCAAAAATGTTTGATTTATCAGCTGTCCAGGAGCACAACTATTTTATGTGTAATTTTTCAGTTAGCTTCTACCTGGCCCAAAAAAGTGTTAAATTTATTAAAACTCTGAGTGTTCTATTCTCTTACCCGACATGTAAATTATTACTGACTGAAGCATGCCACTGCCATACAGCTTGGTCCCTTCCTCACTCAATGCAGCTGCAATAATTTTCTTAACATTCACACTTTACTGTGGCAACACTAAAGATGGTGGGGTAGAATTTCACCAGAAAACTGGGTGCAAATCACAAGTTGTTTTTCTGTGAAGGTGCAATCCAATTTTCCCCCAAATTCACATTTGTAATAAAATCTTCAATGAATCAGCGTAACTGAATGTAACTTTTTTCTCGACATTAGCAAAAATTGTATCTTTAAGAGCAATCAGCTTTTGCAGTTTATTAATACTGTTGAAAATGGTTTACACAAAAAACAATTTATTGTGTGTAGGCCTCCATTTGTGAGTAACATGATGTTAAATTACTGGAATTGATGAAACCCTATTGACTAGTTTCTTTGATATCCACTAGTCAATTTTAGTACATATTGTCTTTTTAAAATCTTACATAAAATGTTATACAATAAAAATGTTAGTGTTTGTTCAAAGGGAAAAAAAAACAAGCTCAATTAATGACCTCAAAACAGTGAAAGCTTCCTGCGGGCATTTTTTCATTCTAGAGTGTGACCCATTTTGTGGGTGACATGCCTTTCATAAAATAGTTTAATAGCAACAAAGACAATCCAATTTGCACTTGATACAAAGTTGAATTTAAATTCCCTTCTCTTTTGCACTAGTTCAGTCACTTTCAGCTATTTTGCACTAGCGACACAACTGCAATTCAGCAGAAGACCTACTCTGGATATATGAGCATGCATTCTAACAAATGGATGTGACCTCCAAGTTTGACAGACTAACCCCAGGACATTGTGGTCTAACCCTGAATTGCAAATCTCAAACTATTTGTGAATGCAGCTTTTATAATTAGTGTCTCACAGGATGAAGGAGTATAATATTTTAAATTCACCAAAAATCCTTCATTATGGAATACTCTGTCACACGATAATAACATTAATGTGTGCTGTCCTAGGATAAATCATTGTGTAAGGAATTTTGTTTAATTATTGTGAACAGTCTTTTAAATGTGCATTTATACTGTTTTTTTTCATGTTAATGTGAAATGGAATTAATTTTCCCAGAAAGTTTGTATTAGAACTTGAACTGACTGCAATGTTTAATAAGATTGGTGCCATGTTCTATTTTGCTCCAATTTTATATCAGGCCCTGACTGCAGATTCAAACTGTATTTAAACAATGCTCATTTTTCAGAGACCATCTTCATCAGTGCAGCCTTGTCTGCAGGAGATGACTTATTGAAGAACTCATCATAGGGCCAGAATCTTGAGGCAAATCATTCTGTGCGGAGCTCTAATGGTAGTCAAAGGAAGAACTTAAAGGATGCTGTAAAGCCTTTTCTTTAAGGAGTTTTGGAATTGACCCTGAGTCCCAGGAAAAGCTTCCCCAAAGCCACTGCAGCTGGCACAAATAAATATGAAATCAGTGAGGCCGTCCCTGAAAGCAGGGTCTGAGAGAGCAAGGAGCAGACATCCTGAACCAGCAATGCATCCAAAATCCAATCATCTGTAGTATACTGTCCTACATAAAGCAGAAACTTCTTGGCACAGATCGACTTTAGCTGTAATCTATATATACACTGGAGCCTGACCAAATGCCTCCCACCCACCTCAGACAAAGAATATGGTCACTTTCGATTTGTAGGATGAATGAAATTAAAGAATTCAAGCATGTGGCCTGTGATTTTAATTGAATGATTTCAAAGAAAATTGCACTGATGAATTAGCCTCTACTGTATGCTCCTACTCTTGATGATGGCCTGTGATTTTAATTGAATGATTTCAAAGAAAATTGCACTGATGAATTAGCCTCTACTGTATGCTTCTACTCTTGATGAAAACAAATTTATTAATGCCTGGAATGTGGTTGGGCCAGGATTTGTTGCCCACACCCTAATTACCCCTTGATTTGAGTGGCTTGCTGGGATATTTCAGAGGACAGTAAGAGCCTGGTGTTACATGGTAGGTCAGACCAAATAAAGACAGCAGATTTGCTTCCCCAAAGAGCATCAGTGAACCATTTGAGTTAGAGTTGCAATAATGGTTGCCATTAGTTCAGGTTTAATTTTTTTTTTAAATACAATTTTTGCCATCTGCCATTACAGGATTTGAACATACATATCCAGGGGATTACTAGCCCAGTGACAATACCACTAATCCACCACCTCCCTTTAGTTGATACTAAACTGTGACATTCGTGCAAGTGCTTACAGTTTGCACCAAAAATATATCTTTAAGTCTGAGTTTGAACATACCATTGGTAAAATGACACTGCAAGTCATTGTCTGTATTGCTTAACCTAGATAACATACAGCATAAAGAGATGCACAATGCAAATTGGTATTGTAAGGGTTCATTAATCATCCGAATTCAATGTTGGTTTGAAGCAAATTTATTTTTGCACTGACAAAACACTTGTGCAGTGCAAATCAAGTGTTGAAGTTCAAATATCAAATGACATCAAGCTAGGTAAGTAAGTTGCTAAGAAAACTTAGAGAGTCTGCGAAGTAATATAGATAAGGTGAGTATGTGGGCAAAGAATTGTCAGATGGAGTATAATGTGGGAAAATGTGAACCAGACAACTTTGGCAGGAACAGAAAAATGGTATATTGTTTTATCTGGAGAGAGATTGGGATTGGGATTGACGAGAGACTTAAGGGCTATGGATGAGCAGACAGAAGAGTGCAGTGAGACCTCAACCAGGTCAGCCATGACCTTATTGAATGGCAGACAGGTTGGCAGGTGTGAGTGGCTCCATCCTGCTCCTAAGTCTTACTTTCCTATATATAAAGACATGAATGCAGAGGAGGTCTCTATCTTTCATGTAGTTTCATTCCATTTTGTTCTTATGTCTGGTGAGATTTGACATTTTGGCTTCCATTACCTTGGAGGTGCTGCACTGGTCTGAAGAAAACCCACTTTTTTTTTAGTGATGGTGCATCCTGTAAAGACAGAACCAGCACCTACCAATATATTGAGATTTTTGGGAGGCATTGTTTTGCACCATTTCAGTTTGACACCACACAGATTGGGAAAAGTTCCCTTCATCAGAACTGTTATATCGGCACAATACATAGTGCTTAATGTTGCAGGTAGTTTAATCAGAGACTGAATTTAGTGTTAGGACCTGACCAGTTATCACTGGATAAAAAGAATGAACTTTTCCAGATAATGTAATTCTTTTAGAGCGAGGTGTAGTTGACATATAAGTTTTTGCAGTTTAGCATTAGTTCTGGCAGTACAAGTGTTGCATTAGTGGATTTGCAGAGCAACAATTTTCCATTAATCCAATGCAGTGTCAACTCTGTTTGACAAAGTGGCTGGGGTTATTTGGGCCTCGGGTTGGTGAACATATCTGATCTTAATTTAAATGTTAACAGAGCATTTACTCTTGACATTTAAATTCCAAACTTTTGGGAGACTTGTGTGCTCCCAGGGCTCCTCCAGATAGGAGTTTCAACAAGGCATAAGCCAAATAATATTCTGACTGGAGGCTGAACTGCAGCTATTAATTCAAGACAGGGAGCTACAGTGTAAATGGACACATTCAGTTATTATATACTGAACAAAGGGCATTTAAAATAAACTTGTTCCAGCCATTTATTACCAATTTTGTTGCTGATTCATTCAAACATGCTGTGACATTGCCACAAGTTGTTGAATAATCCTAGAATGTTTAGGATATCTATCTGGATTTCTACATTTCACGATATTTATTTGTGCAAATAAATTTTTACTGCATGTCCTCAGGGTAAAATTTACTTTATAACTTCATTAACATTGCAGCTTGCAATTGTGAAAACTTGGACAATGCAGGCATGTTGATTGTTGGGAATCATAGGCCACACTAGCACTTCCACTGCCTGATTTTGTCGATCATTCTCCTATATGAAGTTGTGGCATATGGAGTTCAATGCCTCAATGTTCGAAAATTGCGGGAGGCTTTTTTTTAAAAGAAGAAATGCTTTGTAGTGTTCACATCAGATTGGGAAATGTAAGCCTGTCTTCTAAGGTTGAAGCACCAGTTAAGCTACACTAGATTCTGTGTCTGCCTTTAAAACTGAAACATTTGTGCAGAAAGACAAGAACTGAGGTTTTGGGATACAGATACAACATACAAAGTCAAGTGGGATCTGTTTTTCTTTTAACTTAAGTGCCAACATAAATAGTGCCCATTTCTACAAAGGTTCTGAGTCAGACACTGAAGATACTTTCCACTCCAGCCATGTTTGAGGTTAATTTGACGTCATTACAGTTCTGCATGGTTTAATGACATTTCAATCCAGACCCTTAAAACCTGAAGACTGGATCTACACTATGCAAAGAAATTCAGACTTCTCTTCAGAAACCACCCAGCTGCAGCCAATCATTTCACTTTCATGCTAAACTTTGGGTAAGGCCACATGGAAGTTGCAGCCTAACATGTTCCATTCTGCATTTGGCTTAGGGTGTGGGACCACCTGGACTACATTACTTCAGTTTCACATTAGTATCTGCACAACCACAAACTGCAAAGTTTTTTTTTGTTAACCACTAAAGCTCTCTCAGCTCTTCTGCAATCCTGAATATTTCTCTGACAGTTCAATGGTGATGACCAGACATCTGCATATGCATTCAACCAGCAAGCTTAAAGCACTTCAGCTAGAAGGAGTCAGGAGTTGAGGGTGGTGAATTGGAAGGTCTGGTATTGTTTACTTTGGCAGAGAGAAAGCTCCAGGGACATGTTTAAGCATTCATTATCTGGGGGGAAATAGATAACTTGAACCCTCTGGATTGTGGGGGTGGAACTGTAGAGAGTGGAGTTGGGGGTGGGTTTGGGGAGGTGGGCAGGGAAGAATCTCCTGGCAAGAGCTTAGGAGGAAGAATGTGCACATGAATTTAACTGTTTTATGCATAGAGCACGGCAAATTTACCTCTATAACTTCATGACCAGATAATGTGGAAGAGTAGTGAATAGTTTGAAGACAGGTAAATGATGGCTTTAGAGCTTTCCATTGGCAATCTGCTTTACATTCTATTCAATCATAGAAAAGAATGTAGTGCAAAATGTATAAAAGGCTTCCTCTGCACTATTACTAGTTTTAATGTCCCTACTAAAGTAATTTTCCCTTGTACCACTTACTGCAGTACAGTGCCAAAAGTAGCGTGATTAATCTGATGATAGAACTGTAAATCCATGAAAATGTCAGTTAACTATCTTTGTATCAGGGATAAGAATTGGATTCAGAATGTAAACGTAAGGAGAATTTATATCTTAGAATGTGAAGGTAGGAAGTTTCAACATTATTGTTGCTCTTTCACGTGGATTATGAGGACAGGTTGAATCGGTTAGGATTTCATCCACTGAAGTTCAGAAGAATGAATGGAAATTTCATGGAAACCTATAAACCTCTAACAAGACCAGACAGGATAGATGAAGGAAGGTTGTTTCAAATTCGGGTGGATACCAGATCAAGGGGTCACGATCTAAGGACATGGGGTAAACCATTTAGGGCTGAGATGAGAAATTTCTTGACCCAGAGAGTGGTGAGCCAGTGGAATTTGCATTTATGGAAAGCAGTTGAGGACAAAACATTGTGTAATTTTAAGAAAGACTTGGATAAAGCTCTTGAGGCTAAAGAGATCAAAGAGTAAAGGGCAAAAGCAGTAACAGGCTTTTGAGTTGGATTATCAAACAAGATCATAATGAATGGTAGACTAGGTTTGAAAGGCCAAAGGAACTACTCTTGCTCCTATTTCTATGTTTCTATGAATACCATGCAGTTCTGCTTATCTAAGGAAAGATGTACTTGACTTTTAAGTGGTGCAGTGAAAGCTTACAAGATTAAGTTTGTGGGGTGGTGGTGGTGAGAGAAATTTCCCATGACGAAAGGTTGAGTAGGACATGCCCATACTCTCTGGAATATAGCTGCGAGGTAATTTGATTGAAACTGAATTTTACCAGAGCTTGAAGTACAGGAGCAAAATTTGAACAGTTAGGAGACCATAACTAGGAGACATAGCGTCAAGATATTTAAACCGAGGAGGAGGATAAATAAAACCAAGAACTGCAGATGCTGGAAACCTGAAACAAAAGCAGAAATTGTAGGAGAAACTCAGCAGCTCATAGATCATCTGTGGGAGAAGGCAGAATTAACATTTCAGATTCAGTGACCCTCTTCAGTGATATTAAAGTTAGACAGATTAGTGGAATTGAGGTTAGGGATCAGACATAATTTTACCAAATGGTGAGCCAGCCTTGAGGAGCCAAGTGTTATGTCTTTAATTGTTTGGGATGTTTGCATTATTGTCAAAAAATGTGGTGCTGGAAAAGTACAGCCGGTAAGGCATCATCTGAGGAGCAGGAGAGTTGATGTTCGGGCATAAGCTCTTCATCAGAATTCAAAATGCTGCCTGACCGGTTGTGTTTTTCCAGCACCACACTTATTGACTCTGAATTCCAGCATCTGCGGTCCTCACTTTCTCCTATGTTTGCATTGCTGGCATGATTACAATTTATTATCAATCACCAAATTCACTTAAACTGAGTGACTTTTATGCCATTTCAGAGTACAGTTGAGAGTCAAGCACATCTATCTAAGGGATGAAGGCCTTATCCAGCATGGTAACCATCCAATGCCTGAGCTGACTGCATTACATAAAGTACTTTTGGTCTTGCTGTCATCTACTAAGACTGTTCACCATTCCAAAATCGTCCTGGAATCCAACATAACCACAGCCTCATTTCTGTACTGCATGCCATCTTCCTAAATATCCTATTCCCTGTCTCTTCCACCTTGACCTCCAACACAAAGTGCAAGAAGCTCATGGATTCTTTGTCAATTTGGTGAGCTGTCTTTGCTGCTTCCCACCTTTCAGCCATCCCACCTGGCTAAACTTCCACACTTCCCTAATTTTTTCTAATTTTTCTCCAATCTCCATGCATTTCTTCTCTGAGCTCACCTTCTCCAAAAAGCCCTGCTCCTGTTCCCTGGATCCAATTCAGACTAAATTGCTGAACAACCAGATTCTCTCCCAGGCTCCCATGTTTCCTGGTACAGTTAATAGTCCTCTCCGCTAAAACATTGTTCACCTCCCTTCCTTTAAATCTGCTTTCATCACCCTATCTCCTCAACAAAAAAGAACAATTATAAACTTTCCATCCCTGCAAACATTCGCCCAACCCCAATCTCCCTTTCCTCTCAAGTCCTGGAACATGCTGTCACCTCTCAAATTCGTACGCATCTTTATAACTCCATGGTTTAATCATTAATTAGGTTTTGGGTTCTGTAACAATACCAAAACAGCTCTCATCAAAGTCACAAATGACATTCAACGTGACAGTGATGAAGTAAATGCTCACTCTCACTCTTCTCAGAATGTCTGAAGCTTTTCACAGGTTTAATCATGTCATCTTCCTCCAGGTCCTTGCCCATTTCATGCAGCAGGGTAGGGCTTCGTTCTTGTCGACCCAAAACCAGAGAATTACCAATAATGGCTTCCTGCTCAGGATCTTGTGGTACAATGGTAATGTTACTGAACTAGTCATCTGGAACACAAGTCCAATGGTTAGGGTCATGAGTTTGAATCCTATCATGGTAGATAATGAAATTTGAATTCAGGTTTTAAAAAATCTGGAATTATAAGCTGGTATAATGACATCCATATAAACCAATGTTGATTGTTGTAAAAACCTACCTGGTTCACTAATTGCTCTTTAGGGAAGGAAATCTGCTGTCTTCAACTAGTCTGGCCTAGCTATATCACCATGCAATATTTTCAATTGTTTCACAGGATGTCTCATGAGTGAGTAGATCAGTATATAATGCTCATGCCTAATTAGTTAAGAGGCAACACACTGCTGGTGTCTGGAGTCATATGTGGGCCAGGCCAGATAAGAATGGCAGTTTCCTTCCTTAACCAGCATTAGTGAAGCAGATGGGCTTTCCTGAGAACCAACAATAGTTTCATGGTCATCATTTGATTCTTAATTTCAATGCTTTTTCTTAAATTTAAAATTCTACCATCTGCAAGGTAGGATTTGAACCCAAATCCCCAGAACATTAGCTGGGTCTTTAGATTAATAATCCAGTAACAGTACCAACGTGGCTAACCCCTAACTGCCCTCTGGGCAATTAGAATGGCCAATAAACATTGGCCTAACCAATGACACCACATTCCCATTATATCACTGACTGTTCAAACATACTGCAGTTTGGTGATATCATCCATTGCCATCCATGTGCTGCTAATGGCCAGCCATAGCCCACCACCACCTCTCTTGACTCTCTACCATCGCTAAAGCCCTGTGCTGGATAAACCAAAATTCAAAGCAATATAGTGTCGAGAAAACATAAACCATTGTCCCTGCTCCCACCATAAATGTGGTTCCCTCACCAACTCCATCATTCTCACTGGCTATCAGAGGCTGGATCCAATTATTCCAATCTTGTGTCACATATCACACATATCCATAATATCACCCAACTCTGTAAATCAGAAATCATCAAATACTCAATAAAAACTGAAGGAACTGCGGATGCTGGAAATCAGAAACACAAACAGAAATTGCTGGAAAAGCTCAGCAGATTTGGAGCATCTGTGGAGAGAAATCAGAGTTAATGTTTCAGGTCAAGTGATCCTTGCTCAGAACTTCACTTGACCTGAAATGTTAACTCTGATTTCTCTCCAAAAATGTTGCCAGACCTGCTGAACTTTTCCAGCAATTTCTGTTTGTGTCATCTAATATTCTGCTGTCCATGTTTTAACTTCTACCAAGTTCTGTTTACTCATTACCTCGTTAACCTACAATAGCTGGTGGTTCTGTAGTGTGTTTATTTTTAAATTCTCATCCGTGTTTTCAAATCCTTTCAATAATGCTTAACTCTCCTCAGTGGAGTTTTAGAAACAACTACATTGCTGTGGATCTGGAGTCACATGCAGGCCTGACCAGTAAAGATGACCAATTTCTTTTCCTGCAGAATATTAGTGAACCAGATGGTTTTTGTTTACAACAATTGACAGTCCTTACATAGTTGACATTAGACTGACATTTTTTCATTGCTGATTTTTATTGAATTCAAATTTCACCATTGGCCAAAGTGTGATGCAAGCCCATATATACACCACAACTTAAAACCTAACTCTTTGATGAAGCTTTTACATCAGCTGCTCTAATGTTACGTCATGTGAATTTTATACAACTTTACTTTTGATGCCCCTGTTTACAATGTTTTTAAAGTACCACTTGTTATTCACAGTCACTGCTCCTTGTGAATGATTGTTTAATGCCGACAGGCTGTCAGAGATAAAACTGTCCATCTCCCAAAACAGACATTACTCCCCATTCCGTGAGTTCAAAATTTACACTGAGCTGTAATTTTAACTTACTCCTGCTAACTTCCTGCAGTTCTGTGAAGATGCTACAGTTTTGCAACTTCCTTCCTATGCTGGTGTTGAATATTGAAGTCCTGCTGGTTGCTGTTATTAAATCAACTGCATTTGTATTTAACTTTCAAACCAGGTCAGAGGCAAATAATGGCAATCCTGTAACATTTCACAAAATCGAGATGCCTTCTGAAATACGGAGTTGGACATATTCCTTAAATCATTTCAACAAAACAGCACAGAACATCAATGATGTGGTTGTTTCCAGGCAAATCAGTGTGTACTGTATGCTTTGAACTGGTCACAGGTTATTCAGAAACTCCTTTCCAACAGCAGATGTGGTGCCTACCTGTGCATAGTTCTCCCTGGTTAAAATAGGTAATTCATAGGCAGTGGAGAAATGACTGCGGACTTGCTGCATCTGTCCAAAGCGTTCTCGTTTCCTCCACTTAGCTCTCCTGTTCTGAAACCAAACCTAAAGCCAAGCAAAGAAGAGGATGTCAATTGCTTCCATTTTCTGCGGGACACTTTTGAATAGGATTTGACAAATACTTCAATCTCAAGACAATATTTTTCCACATTACACCTCTGACTTGAGAAATTGCTGGTAGAACTTATTTTGGACCTGAATTTTCTAACTTTACTTTGATGCTTTGGCTCCTCAGATGAAATGCAGCAAGCTGAAAATCTAATAATTGAAATATTGATTTCTGAGTTTTAAACAAGTTGCCCAGAGGTGCTACAGTTGAATCTGCACATACAACAGAATGCACAATTTGTTTTCAAAATAAGATGAGTTATTCTGCAAAGGTGTAGTATTTTTATTTTATCAATTAACAATGTAAAATATGGATTTTACTGCTCCAAACTAATTTGTAAATGGGTAAAGGTTTACTAAATCTGGATAGATAGAATGACCTCTGAAAGATGTTAATCGTTAGTAGGCTGAAATGCCATTGTGAATTCATTATCTTCCCACAGTTTAATTCCCCTCATATTAACCTGTTCAGATGTTACCACACACCTCAAGGTATGTGGTACTTGAACAGGCGCCTCACCAGGCCAGCCCTCTTACATGAACGAATTGAACAACTCAAATCTTTGAGTTGCAAATAAAAACACATTTAAATTTGTTCCACTGAGTTTATTGCTTGTAATCAGATTCTAACTCCTCTGTAAGTCCTTCCTTTTTTTAATTGACCTGTTTTTCTTATCAACTTGGTCAGCGATACTATTATACACCTCTGAAGCAGGCGGCCTCCTAGACCGGGGTAGCGACGCTACCTCTGCGCCACAAAGGCCCTCCAAATGAGTTTGCGAAGAGATCATCGGAAACCAATCATGATTGGTACGAGTTAAATATCAAATCGATAGCATTTGAAGTTTGTTAACTGCCTCATTGAGAAAGATGTTGTTGTAACCGCCTCTCTCGGCTGCAGTATCTTGCAAGATGCCTTTTATTTCTTCTCGATCGCTTCATCTCCCACCCCCACCCCCAGCAGTATGAAACAAGACTGGAGATGACAAGATAACGCTGCTAATGCGATCGTTTCGGAAAAGGATCCATTTTACAACCAGAATAAAGACGAGACAAATGCAAAGTCTGGGTGAGTTTTACTGGCTGGATTGGTAAATGTTGAATTGAACGCGAGTGAAACCGAATCGCTGTCCCAACTTTCTTGGGGGAGAGTATGGGGGCTGCAAGTTGGGAGCTGCTTGGGTTTCTGACTGAACAAGCTCAGCTCCAATGAGTAATAAACTGTAGTAGTACTAACAGGGTAGGGAGGCACACTGGGGAGAGCTGTGACCTGGGTCAGTGCGCCCTTTCACCGGTAAAACGTTACAACTGCCTCCGGTGGGTAGTTTTAAAAGCTTCTCAATCACCATCCCGTGCCGTTACCATGAGCTGGTCAAACTCTGACTTGGTGTGCCCCTGAAGTTTTTAATAGTTTGGAATCACTGCGTTTACCCCGTTCCAAAATCAAAGCGAGAAAACAAGAAAGACTCCCGCTTACTTCAAGGGCTCGTTTAGTTTTTTTTAAAAAGAAAATGATGATCTTAGCGGCGGCGAAACCTGTTGGGATGTTGGGGTTTTTTTTGTTGTTCAGCGCTAAACTGTCCTCAATTTTGATTTGACTTATCATTGTCATGTGCCAAGATACGGTGAAAAATATTGTTTTGAATGTTATCCAGGTTAATCATAAGTATATCAGGGTAACAGAACAAAACGTAGAATATAGTATTCGAGCTACAGAGAAAGATCAGCTGATAATACACACTCTATAATGGATCACCAAGTCCATATTGTGATGGGACTTAGGGCGTTCCTGTTGTAAATAATCTCAATACGGACAACAAAGAGGTGAAAGGATCTATTCGGTAAAGATTCAGTTGTCGGTCTCACTAGAAGTCGTGAACTCTGAGACATTGTTTAACAAACCGTGGGGTTGGTCTGGAATCTCTGAAAGGCCAAACTCAGAAGTTAAAAGCAGATCCGTTTTATCTATAAAAACGGCTCGGAAATGCGTGGAGCTGATGGCAGGGTCCAAAAGGCGCAGTGATTCTCGTTGCCGCTTTAATTTCCTGCTCCCTCCCCCCGCCCTCCTATAGACTGGTATACGGTGTACTCCTCACAGAGGCTCCTCTACTTCAACTACTCTCTCTCTCTCTCTAGGAAAGAGGCAGCTTTGCAAAAAAACAAAATATTCGGTGGGAGCCGCACAAAGCGAGTCTCCCTGAGTGAGGGCGGGACAGGACCTGCATTTAATCTCTCAACTGAGTTGGGGAAGGAATATCGAATCCATACAGTTTTACAATTTCCCGCCGAACGGGAAAGGCGATGGTTTGGGAAAAAGCTCCCTTCTACTCCCAACCCTAAGCAGTTCTCGAGGGTTTATTTAAGAATCACTGTCGAGGTATGCCATCTCCAGAGATGACCTGCCGACGGCCCGACTCTCTATACTCTCTCTTTCTGTGTTGGATACTGGCTGTTGACAATTCCAGGTTGGCATGGGGAGTTGGTGGTGCCCTGTCTCATCTGTCCTGTTGAACATGCCAACACGTTAACCTCCTTTGCACTAGTGCAGAGTGCAGACAGTGTCAGAGGGCCAGGGTCAGTGTGGTGTCGATGTTAATGCTTAATTTTCCTGTCACATCCGAGAACCAGCTCAGACTGGTGTTCCCGGTTAGTTACTGCTCCGAAACAACATCTGCAGGAATTCTGTGTGCCTC
This sequence comes from Chiloscyllium plagiosum, assembly GCF_004010195.1. NCBI lineage: Eukaryota > Metazoa > Chordata > Chondrichthyes > Orectolobiformes > Hemiscylliidae > Chiloscyllium > Chiloscyllium plagiosum. The sequence goes on from NC_057725.1 coordinate 12,970,380, forward strand.
ACATTTGGGATCTCGCTTTTTTTTAAAAAAAATCTCCCTTCGATTTTTACACCAAGCGCCACTTTAACGTTGACTTTTGAACAATACAGGTTTCGTGATACACAAATTATGAGAAATGTTTAAATTGGTTATATTTGTTTTTATAAAAAGAAAGTTCCAAAAACAGATAGTGGTGAGTTTGTAACTGATACAATGAAAGGTTGCGGAGACCGTTTCAAAAACGAATTAGAAAAAAGTCCTTTTTTAAAAAAAAGATTCGCTCCATTTGGGATTTAGTGACCCTGGTCTCAATGAGGCACTTCTGGACAGAATTTAAGAAGAATACTGGACAAGGCCAAATTGCCTTTACCCCTCGAGTGGTCATGGATTTAGCGCAGTCAGCCATTCACATTATTTAGGAGATGACCTCAGTGAGACAGGTAAAGTGGAAGTGTGGAAGAAAGGCTCCAGTGCCGGTTAGTTAATAAGCTGATGCAGGGGAATGATTAATAAACCCTAAGTATTTACTCGGGGGAGCCTTTAATCAATCGGAGATTCCCGAAGGAGGGATCTTAGCGTTTGTGGATCCCTGCTTAAATAAATGGGACTATAGTGCCTTTAACTAACGCCCACCTCGTTCCCCTCACTGTTTACCTGGACACGGGCTTCAGTCAGATCCGTCCTCAGTGCAAGCTGCTCCCTGGCGTACACGTCCGGGTAGTGAGTCTTTTGGAAAACTTTTTCCAGTTCCTCCAGCTGGTAGCTGGTGAAGGTGGTTCGGTTCCTGCGCTTCTTGCCTTTGTTGCTATCACTCTCTGCCTTGTCCATAGCGCCCGTCAGCTCGGTGTTGGCTGCTTTCATTGCTGCCTCCTTGACACTGAGATAGGAACTCTCCATCACTGCTGGGTCAGGGCTCTGGGGCAGGTCTGACTCTCCCAGTGGGCTGTCTTTAGCTGAACACAAACAAGAGCAAAAAATAAACCAAAAGTGAGGCTTGACAGCACCGGCCAACGCTTAATAATCCTACAATCTCTTAACCCCTTCCAGCACTAACTTCCATTCCTCTTTATAGGAAACTCCACTCGACTCAGAAACATTAACACTGATTTCTCTCCACAGATATTGCTGAGCTTTTCCAGCAATTCCTGTTGTTGGTTTTCTGATTTACAGCAGTTCCCTCGGTTTTTATAAGAAGTTCCACTTTCCTTTGAATAAAACCTTCAGCACCGAGTACCAAAACCCCGCTACCCATTCCAGCCGCTTCAGAAACAGGTCCCGCAGTGAAAATATCCGACACGAAGCCTTGATTGATTTACAACGTCAATTCACTTTGTTTTGTTGTCGGGACGGCTCCCCCTCGGTCTGACTGTCTCTAAACACCGTGTTTCTGGATGTTCATACCAACGGCGCCTGGTTCGGTGTCCCGTTGCCCGAGCCGTTCACCGACTGCTCTCAGCACCAACTTCCACCCGAAGTGAACATTGACTGGAGTCGCACCGACCCCCGCTTGTTTCACACGGAGCAGTGAACAGGGTTAAACTGTGCAACTCCCGTTTGCTGCTTTCGTTCCAGCGCATACAGGCACAATCGAACATCTTCGTGCGTTGTACACACTTTATAATTGGAGTATACTTTTCAAATGATACTGCCTGAATCCTTAGCAACATCTCCTGTTAGTTTTTGATCGTATTGAATTAACTAATTAGATTTCCAACTCTGGGACCACGCAGCACCGCTAATGTAGACATGAGGAGAGTTTTCAAACCGATAGCACTGAGCGATCGGCGGTGGAGGGTCGCACATTGTCATAAAGCCGCTTCTATTCAAAAAGGAACAAACCCAGAGCTTCGCTCTTGTACACTGCCGTTGGGAGTTAATTAAATCTTAAACCGCTCGGCCCGTGAAAATAAGCCTTCTGTGCAAACAAAAAAAAAACAAGATTGAGAACAAGACTGAGATGACCACTACCTCAGTGTCTCTGTGCCGTGTGTCTCGGAGTCATTGGGAATCCGGTTTGTCCCCCCCCCTCCCCCCCCCCCGTGTTATACAAACTGGGATCAGACACCGACAGAACTGACCTGGCTCTTTGCTGCTCCTAAATCGGGAAAGGGCGACCCGGTTGCTCTGCAAGCCCGGTCTTTTTAAAACCTGCTCACACCATTCCGTGGACATACCGCTCAGCGCGAACTGAACCGACCCATTCCCCCCCCCCCCCCCCCCACCCCCCCGCCTGCAACTCCTCTCAACTCAGTCCCAGAACTCAACAAAACGAAAAAGTCAAACTTCTCAACAACACCCGCCGGAGAAAGGGCGAGATATTTCCGACCCGGAATGATCGCTCCCGCGGACCCATTGAGATTTAAAACACAACAAACCATTGCCTCTGATTTCAGCGGTCCGAACTAAACCCTTAGTTCGGCCAAAACAATGATTGTGTGTGTGCTTCCAATTAAACCTGTTGGACCATAACCTAGTGTTGTGTGATTTTTAACTTTGCCCACCCCAGTCCAACACCGGCATCTCCAAATCGTTTTTATTTGTGTTTGTATTTGCGTGTGGGGTGTATGTGTGGGGGTGGGGGAATGACTGTAAATACAATTGTCCTGGCAATGTCATCTAGCTCCTAATTAGTTGGACATTTTATGTTAAGCTATATAAGTGGTTTAAATCTTCAAAGCGCTGCACCTTCCTGACCCTATAGTAATCTTGAAGTACTGTAATGTGCTTGTCTTTTTCAAATGCAGGTATGACAGTGGTTAACAGCCGCTTTTCGTCGATAGAGGAACCGCTTTCTCTTGAGCTGTACATTGATTCCTGATCTACGGCTGATCAGAGACACTCCAGGCGACAACAGATCTGAAGGGTGCACAACTGTAAATCTCAGATTGTGCGTGTGTGTGTGATCTATAATTGAGAGTCTATTCCGTTCCGGTGTGCAGTGTAAATTGGATCCCATCCACCCTTGGTTGTGATTGAATTATTCCATGAATTAATGACAGTGTCTTTTTCATGCAATGCAAATTTCGACCGCTCGCTGTACTCACACCAGTCAAAAGTTTCATTTGTCATTGTCTATTATCTCATCTGATTTGGGATCCATCTGTATTCGGGAAATTTTGTTTTGTGTAAGAAAAAAATTACAACATGTTTTTTTAACAACTCGAGATGTGGTGGGAGAGCCCACTCTGCGGATGGCAAGAATTGTCTTGTTTTTGACCTTTCTAAAAAAAAATTTGGATAAATTTGTTATTTACCAAGAAACGTCATTTCCTGTTAAACCCAATATGAGTTTGCATTGTCTACAACAGAACGGGTTCCCAAAGATTCGCTGAACATGTGCAGTACAGAGGTGACAGAGCCATTTTTCCAAAACCCTCCCTGTACTCGGATACACTCCCAGTAGCAGGTCGTCACCGTTACAGAATCCCTTCCTTACCCACCAGAAGAAGCTAATCTCTCTAAGATTGTGTCATTTCGAGGTAAATGCCATCGACGTGTCTTCTCAATTTAGGAGCGCGCGTTATGTTTAATGAGTTATATTGAACATTATTTTAAAAGACAAAACCAATATTTACTAACAGCGCCAGGATTTGCAGTTAGCAATAACTGATACTGATTGTAATGTTGGAGCAACATGGCAATAGGCGAGTGAAGCAGTGTTTCTACAGAGGCAGCAGAACGTGCCCGTTTGCAGGGGATATTGTCTGCATCTTATATTCCACATTCCCGGGGAAAGAATTTGAATCTTTTTACAGGTACAGGGCACTAGCGAATCAAACAAAATGACCTGAGCATTGGAACATTTCCAACCCACCCCCCACCCCCACTCCCCCTTCTGAGATTTCAGTCATTGAACTATATACAATTTCCACATCTTCCTTTTCTGATATCCGCGCCATTGTGTTCACTAGCAGACCCAAAAATCTTCATGACCCTTGTGACCTTGCACTGGTGGGGTGGGGGAAAAAGTAAAGGCAGAAAGCGACCCAGGACAGTGTCATCCAGTGGGACACATAGCCAGTTGAAACGGCTCAGATTTGGACCAATTTTGTTTTAGTTTCCAGTCCGTCGCGCTGCAGTTTATATCCGTCTGGGTCTGAGGATAATCTCACAGGACAAACGGACTGAAGGACAGAGAGAGAGGGAGTAGGAAAACCACCGACACTTTCTGTCGTGCACAACTTCATGTTGTGTACAGTGAGCCCTTACCTCTCAGTCCTGGTTTGCGATTTTCCCCCAAAGTCCAAGAAAAACCAGCCAAGATTCCCCCGCTGACCTGCTCGCCAGAGGCTTCCCCGCACGTTTTTAAAATTCCTCTTATGAGTGTTTTTGACTGAGCAAAGTGCTGGCTGAGCGATGGAGGAATCCCTGGGCGAAGCGAGCTGGAGTGAAATGAGTTATATCAAGCGTTTTTCTTAAAAGTGAAAGTGATGCTGGGAACTCTCTCCCCGCCTATGACTTCAGGAGCGGAAAATGCCAAAAGCAAATGCGTCATCCCCCTCCCCACCCCCACCCCTTCACCCCAACCCCCGGTGTCCTCCGTCTCCCTAAAATATCCCTCATAAGTGGGAAGGAGCCAGAGAGGGAGCCGTTTCAAGGTTTCCAGTTCTCAAACTGGTACGCTCAGCATTAACAAAGGAAAAAAAATCGAACGGTTTTGTATATTTTTCTTAACGAAAGCCAGCCGGGTGCTACCCAAGAGTTTGCAAACTATTTCAAGCAAACTCCCCCGATGTCCCACGGAATTGAGCTCTACACACAAGCCCAAATACGAGCTGTAATTTTCCGAAAAGGAAATTCCAACAACAAATCGCTACCTGGGATCAGATACAATGTGGGATTTAATGCGATCCCTTTGTAGCGAGAGATTGTATTTGCCGGTCGGACTGGCTGAGATGTGCTACTGCACGCGATTCTGTTTCAAGTCGAGCTGAGGTGCTGTGGTCACCTCCAGACAGAAGTGTACTCACTACAGGAATCTTGTGGTTAATTTCAATAAAATTGTGGAAATTAATCCTTATTGGAGCCAAACGGTCACAAGCGAAGACGATTACTCATTTTAATCCCTAAATGTTTTGTAATTCACGGCTTTGTTTCCGACCCTGTGAGGGGGAGAGAATGGTGGGTGATAGAAATATCTGTCGATCCGTGCAAACTCTCATCTTCCAGTATCTCTCAGCACAATGTAAAACGGGGTTTCACAGCCAGGAACCCATTAACATTAAGCACATGTTGAGAACTCCAATTTTCTTTAACAAGTTCAAAGGAAGTTATTATTAGTGCGGGCTGTTCTGGTCTTTAAAATTCACCAGTGCTGTCTAATCTAAATGTAAACCTTTTACAGACGGTACCTTGTTACCTGTTTAACATGGCTTTAACATTCTGCAGGTATAATGCACATACCGGATTTACATCAGAGACACTAACTCATTTTATTTCCCGAAGCAAGAATGTTTTTGATTTGAGGCCTTCTATAGAGAGTGAAACTGGCGGATCCAGGGTATTTTGCCGGCCGGCCGGCCCTCCAGGTCAGCCTATTGACCGCCGAGGTAGAAGCGGCCAATTCCTCGCATTGCAACGTGAGTTCACCGCAGATGCCCCACACTTTTTAAGAGAACCGCCTGACCGTATGTGTGTGTGTGTGTATGATAACTGCTTGCAGCCTGGCGTTAGGATGTCCCAGTGCTGAGCGTCACTCCAACTTGGAGAGTGAACAGGGAGTGCGACTCAGTTGGCTTTCTAGCGCTTTGGGGACTGAATAGTGAGACCACCCCCCCCCCCCCCTCCCACTCCCCACTCCCCACATGAACTCCTCACAGTATCTGGAACCCTTTTGAGTTCCAGACTCGGCACAACCCTGCACAACGTGGAAGCCTCAACTTTAGATTTCTTTTGCGACGAGAAATTAAGTTAACGATCCGCTCTCCACATCCAAAATAAAATTAAGTTTTATGTTTCCCCCTGGAGGGCAGATTTTTCTAATCCACCTGTTCAGAGACGTTATTACACACCTCGGGAGCAGTCTTGAACCCGGGCGTCCCTGTCTAGGAGTAAGGATGCTACTGCTGAGCCACAAGAGCCACATTTCGTTTTGCAGGTATTTTCTAATCAACTTGTTCAGGGACGTTTTTACACGCTTCTGGAGCAGGTGGGGCTGGACCTCCTGGTTCGAAGGTAGGGGGATCACCACTGCTCTACCAGAATCCTCCATTTCGTTTTGCACACCATCGCAGCCAATGGGAAATCAAATGGCTAATGTCAACGCCAATGACGTTTCCAGTTTAACATCAATCATATTGATGCTGCAAAGCTCAACAGTTATGCATTGGCACATAGGTTTCAGAGTCACTCAAATGTACACGAGCACATTTGAATGCAGGAGTAATTTATATTCCAGGAAAGTGGCTGGATAAATCCAGGAACATGGATCTGACTGTTGGGTACATGGTAATAGGGCAAGAAACAAAATTGACATGAACCCAGACTCTAGTAATGTTTGGCTGATCAGAAAGGAACAGGACCTTGTTTGATCCAGGTCCGTCCTCATATCAGATGCGCCCCAGCCCAACTGTGGTTTCTGACTAGTTTTTCTTCTCCTCTGAGTTTTTTTTTGGGAGTGGGATGTGTTATGACATTTCTTAACTTCTTCTTGATTGTTACACTCCACAGTTAGTGAGGTATAGGTTTTGCATTTTGTTTTTAGATATTCATATTTTGTGTAATTGAAGCTTGTGTACATTTAGCCAAGATTTCTAGAAATACTAACAGCTAGCATTTCTTCTTTAATTTCACACCTTTTAAAATTTACCCCTATCACATCCCCACACTCACAGTAATCCATGTCCTGCTCTCCCTCAAGCAGGCAATGGCTTGATGTGTAAGAATAAAATTACCATTGGGAAAGACAGCAATGCTACAGTTCAATGCATCCAAACACTTCCCAGAGGCAATAACTTAGTAACAGTATATAGTATTCCTGCTTAATTTGCTCTAGTTTCCCAACCCTTACACCTAAGCCTTACACAAACTGCACAACATAACCAATGCATCCATTGCAAGACAATTTTGAATACATTTGTTTCTCTCTCCACAGATACTACCAGACTTTCTGATATTCTCCAACAATTTCTTAGTTTTTGGTTGTTCCAGACCTCCAGCATCTATGGTTCCTTGTTTTATTTTGTTGGGATAATGATTCATTCATCCATTCATCCATTCATCCCATTTTATTATCTAGTGTATTAATATGTGTGCATCATGTATATGTAGAAACATGTGTGTACCTATGTCTGGGTATATGACCACACATGTGTAATTATTTTTATCTTCAATGTCCTGGGCTCAATCTGCTTCCTGCCAACCTTGTTCAGCTGTTCAGCACCATCTGTGTATAAAGATATTTTCTCCCCTAACATGTCCTTCATGACCTTGAACCTTCTGCCCAACATATCTGAAAATGTTGAGTGAGATTTACCTTCCTCCCCAATTATTTGCCTCTATGTGAACCTTTCCAGATGCCTTAGGAAGGTAAAAGTGAGGACTGCAGATGCTGGAGATTAGAGTCAAAATTAGAATGGTGCTGGAAAAGCACAGCAGGTCAGGCAGCATCCGAAGAGCAGGAAAATTGATGTTTTGGGAAGCATGTTTGATGAAGGGTTCCTGCCCGAAACATCGATTTTCCTGCTCCTCAAATGTTGCCTGACCTGCTGTGCTTTTCCAGCATCACTCAATGCCTTAAGAGTCCCAGCCTGTCCATTTCACCATATTATCCAACTGTACATCCAAAAGTCCAATGGGAGTTGTATGGGGATTACTGTCTGTTGAGGACCTGTCTTTTAAATCATTCTCTAGTTTCAAAGGGCTCTGACCACAGGGCTTCAACAATGTCCCTTGCATTAGTACCCACTTAGATGATTAGCATGAACTACCAAGGCTGAAGAACCTCCTGTGCTAAAATGTCTTCTGGCTGTGCACACAAAATGTTGCACACAATGTGAAAGATATCCTCTTCCGCCCCACCCCAAGGTAATAATAAATCATGCACATGGACAGTTTGCAAACACAACTGTTTGCCAAAAGGTTACTGAAGTGCACATGACCCACTGCATTTGTACATTTCCATAAGACTTCCCCAACCAACATCGCCTACCCCTAATTGTCCCTGCAGTCCTTTGCCCACAATGTCCTGGAAATACTTTGACTGAACTCTCCTATAGTGTCACCACTCTCAATGTTCAGATCACTCATATAAATATGGCTGGGTTGACTTTGCTAAGTATCTAAGGTAGCCTTGACATTTGCTTCTATAAAACTGTTCAGCAGGACCCAAGGAGTCTAAATGATGGGAAAAATTGGACAGATTTGAATAAGTAACTCATAAAGCCTTGTTAGATTTTCAAGTCAGAGAATGATCAAATGCTTCACTGATTTTAAAATATATTTTTTAAAACAACAATTTTAGATCATGTAAATACTTTTTAACTCTGCAATCATGGATTCATAGAGTCATACAATGCAGAAAAGGCCCATTGAGTCTTCACCGATAATAGCTACCACAAAAACTGTGCTAATCCCAATTTCCTGCACTTGTCCCATATCCTTGAATGTTATGATATTTCAAGTGCTCATCCAATACTTTTTAAAGGTTGTAAGCTTTCTGGCCTCTACTACGTTCCCAAAGGTTTACCAACACCCACTGAGTGAAAACCTTTTCCTCAAATCCCTCTGAATCTCCTGCCCCTTACCCTAAAACTATGCCCCCTTGTGATTGACCCCTCAACTGCTGCTCCCCACTCACCCCGTCAATATCTCTCATAATCTTATACACTTCCATCATGTCTCCCCTCAGTCTCCCCTGCTCTAAAGAAAACAATCCAAGCCTGTCTGGTCTCTCCTTATAGCTCAATCGCTTCATCCCAAGCAATTTCGTGGTGAACCTCCTTTATATCCCCTCTAGAGTTATCACATCCTGCCTATAGTGAGGTGACCAGAACTGCACAAAGTACTCCAGCTGTGGCCTGACCAACCCTCTGTGGAACTCTAAAATTACCTCCTTGCTCTTATACTCTATGCCATGGCTCATGAAAGCAACTGCCTTCCTAACTATCCTATTCACATGCTCTAAAATGTGTTGCTGGAAAAGCGCAGCAGGTCAGGCAACATCAAAGGAGCAGGAGAATCGACGTTTCGGGTGGAGTGGGAGGGGGAGTTGAAGTGTTCAGCCACAGAGCAGTGGGGTTTCTTAGTGTGGCTGTCCTAGAGATGTTCTCTGAAACAACCCGCATGTTGGTGTTCTGTCTACCCAATCTAGAGGAGACCACATCCGGTGCAACGGAAGCACAGGTAAATTTCTGTTGGACATGGAAGGATCCTTTGGATGAAGGCGAGGGGGCAGGTGTGGGCACAGGTTTTGCAGTTCTTGTGGTGGCAGGGGAAGGTGTCAGGAGGGGAGGGTGGGTTGCTGAGGGGATGTGGACCTGACAAGGGAGTTGCGGAGGGAATGGTCTTTCTGAAATTCAGATAGGGGTGGGGAGGGAAATATGTCTGTCAGTGGTGTCTACTTGCAGAAACAGTCGAGGATAATGCGATGTATCCAGAGGTTGATGGGGTGGAAGGTGAGGACCAAGGTGGTTCATGGGCGGAGATGCTGGAAGTGGAGGAAATGTGCTGGAGGGCTTTGTTGACCACGTGGGAGGGGAAATTGCAGTCTATGAAGAAGGAAACCACCTGGGATGTTCTTTGGTGGAAATGGTCTTCCTGGGAGCAGATGTGGTGGAGGCAGAGGAATTGGCAATAAGGTATAGTGTTTTTACAGGAAGCAGGGTGGGAGGAGGTGTAGTCCAGGTAGCTGTGGGAGTTGGTGGGCTTGTAATGGATATTCATGTTGAGTCGATCACCAGAAATGGAGGTGGAGAGGTCCGGGGGGGAGGGAGTTGTCTGAGATGGTCCAGGTAAACTTGAGGTCAGGGTGGAAGGTGTTTATGAAGTTAAACTGTTCAACTTCCTCATGGGAGTGCAAGATGGCACTGATACAGTCATCCATGTAATGGAAGAAAAGGTGGGGAATGGTGCTGTTGTAGCTGTGCAAGATGGACTGTTCCACATACCGACACTGTGGCAGACAGAGCTGGGGCCCATGCAGGTGCCCATGGCTACCCCTTTGGTCGAGAGGAAATGGGAGGATTGGAAGGAGAAATTGTTCAGGGTGAGGACCAGTTCAGCCAAACTGATGAGAGTGTCAGAGGAAGGATATTGGTTGGAATGGTGAGAGAGGAAGACACAGAGGGCTTGGAGGCCTTCATCATGGCGGATGGATGAGTACAGTGAGTGGATATCCATAGTGACAGAATGCACTTCTGTCCTTGCACTTATACCAGTGGCATTGAAGATGGTGATGAAGAGCAGTAATTCTGACCAATCTTCGTTATGTTTGGCTGCCAGTTTAGCACACCGGCTGCTACCTGTCTTAAATGAACCAAATCAAAACAGACTGCAGACCCAACTTGAGACATTCATGTTCTACATTGTTGAGATTTCACTGGAAAAGCTTGCTAAATCATTGTCAAAGTCTTTCATTACATACTTATCTTATGAATTAATTAAAGAATATAAAAATCTATGGTACCATTAGAAGTAAAAAGTCTCTAGTGGACCAGAGGGCTGCTCTCTTGGTAGAGGGAGACAGACAGGAGGCTGGAAGAACACAGCAAGCCAGGCAACATCAGGCAATGGAGAGGTCAACGTTTCAGGTATAACCCTTCTTCAGGAGACCGAACTGGTGGTGCTTTTAATCTGAGGGTCACCATGCCTGAGGTGCGGGAAGAGGTTGAGAAAGAATCCTTCACTGAAACCTCAATGAACCCCCACACTTACTGGCATCACTTTGCATTATAAACCAGCTGTCCAGCCAACTCTGCTGATTGATTTCTCACCTCCCTCCCCTATAAAATTGTTAGAGGTGACATTTTGATTCTCTTGTTAAGGTTTTCACCAGGTTCTGTCTAAACGATTATTATTGCTTTTTATTTGTTTCAAAGAGTACAGTGGTTGTAGACTAGAAGGAGACACTTTGGCCCACTGTATCTTAACTGGACCTCAGAAACAATCCATATGCTATTCCCCAGCCTTCTTCCTTAGTCTATGCAACTGTTTCCCTTTCTGATAAATATCCAATTCCTTTTTGAAAGCCTTAATTGATCCAATGTCCACCATAGTCTCAGCCGTGCATTCCACATCTCAACCACTCATACATGGAAAATGTTTGCCCTCATTGATATTGCTTGTTTGTCAATTACCTATAAAACTGTGCTTTCTGGTTTTTGGTTTGTCATTAATGGGAACAGTTTCTCCTTATGTCCTCTGTTCAGAACCCTCATGATTATGAACACATCTTTCAAATTTCTTCTCAGTTTTCTCTTCAAGGAGATCTACCCCAATTTCTCATTTTTCGTCCTGGAACCATTTTCATGAATCTTTCCTGCAATCTCTCAAATGCCTTATCATATTGGATTAGAAACATTAACTATGTTTCTCTCTCCACAGATGCTGACAGCCTTGCTGTGTTTCTCCAGCGTTTTCTTTTTATGTCAGAGGAATAAGCTGCGAGAGGAAGGTGGTAGAGGTGAGTACAACCATAACATTTAAAAACCATTTTGACAGATACATGGATAGAAAAAGCTTAGTGGGGAACAGGCCAAATCTAGACAAATGGGGCAGGATCAGTTTAGGACACCTGGTCGGCATGGGCCAGAAGGCCTGTTTCCTTTTATTAGCCGAACTCACTTGTTTTCATATTCTGTGAACATTTTAATAAAGCTCAGGAAGCTAATTGGTTTACTGACTGCTGTCTCAAGGGGTCCTAAAGGCTTCAATGATATAATTTCATGCATACCCAGATCCCTCTGATCCTGCACCTCCTTTAGAATTGTTTCCTTCATTGTATATTCGTCTCTCTGTATTCTTCCTCCCGAAATAAATCACCTCACACTTTCCCGCATTAAATTTTATCTTTCCTGCCCATTCCATTTATGTTCTTTTGATGATCCATGCTATTCTATTCATTGTTCACAATACTTTTAAGTTTTGGATCATTGAAAAAAATTGAAATTGTAGCCTATCCATCAAGGTCTAAATTATTAATGCATATCAGGAAGAATGGGGATCTTAACATGGGTGGTTCTGTTACCCCTCCCATTCTCTTCATTTCCAACTGACGCTGTGACATTGCCCACCTCAACTGGTCCATTCCCCTCACCCACTCCAACCTCTCCACTCCCTCCACTTTAACCCAACCTCACCATCAAACCCGCAGAAAAGGGAGGGTGCAGTTGTAGTTTGATATACTGACCTCTACACTGATGAAGCCAGGTGCCAACTCGCAGACACCATCTCCTACTGCCCCCTCGACCATGACCTCACTTCATATTACCAAACTCTATCATCTCCCAGGCCATCCACAACCTCATCACCTCAGGGGATCTCCCACCAACAGCTTCTAACCTCATAGTCCGGGAATCCCGCACCACCTGGTTCTAATCCTTCCAAATCTGACAGAGATTTACCTATACTTCCACACACATCATCTACTGTGTCCATTGCTCTTGATGTGGTCTCCTCTCCAATGGCAAGACAGGATACCAACTTGTGGAATGTTTCAGAGAATATCTCTGGGACACACGCACTAAACAACCCAACCGCTCCGTGACCAAACAATTTAACTCCCCCTCCCACTCCACCAAGGGAATGCAAGTCCTGAGCCTCCTCCACTGCCAAATTCTAGCCACCTGATGCCTGAGGAATTATGTCTCATCTCCCACCTTGGGACCCTCGAACCACACGAGATCAATGTCGATTTCACCAGTTTCCTCATTTCCCCTCCCTCCATCTTATCCCAGATCCAACCTTCCAACTTGGCACCCACCTCTTAAACTGTCCATCTTCCTTCCCACCCAACCACTCCCCTCTCCTCTCCAACCTATTATGTTTGAAACATCGACTCTCCTGCTCCTTGGATGCTGCCTGATCAGCTGTGCTTTTCCAGAACCACATTCTATAACTCTGATTTCCAGCATCTGCAGTCCTTACTTTCTCCTAGTTGATCCTAATACTGAACACCTCTCCCACACCCCCACCATCACCCTCCCTATAAATGCCATTATAAACCTTCTACCAGTCTGAAAAATGGCCGTACGCCACTATTCTCTGTTTGTTGTCACTCAGCTAATCTTTTATCCATGTTGCCACAGTCCCTTTATTTCATGAGCTCTAACTTTGCTCACAAGTCTGCTGTGTGACACTTTGTCAGATACTTTTTGGGAAGTCCATGTACATTACATTAACAGCAGAAACCTTCAGCAGTCCTCACTGTTACCTCAGTAAAGAACTGAAGCAAGTTAAGTCAACACAATTTTCCTTCAACAAAGGCACCCTGGATTTTCTTAATTGACCCATATTTGTCAAAGTGATTATTAATTTTGTCTCAAATTATCATTTCTAAAAGCTTGTCCACCACTGATATCAAATCAACTGGCCTGTAGTTACTAGATTCCTTCTCACACACTTTCTTGAACAAGGGAGTGATATTTGCAATTCTCCAGTTCTCTAAGACCATCCTTGAGCCTGAGGAAAACTTTTTAAAACATTGAAGAATTGCAATACATAGTAAATGTCACAAATAAGGGAGTAGAACTGAGTCAACAGGCAGATTTAGAAATTTATTGACATATGCTTTCATCTACTGCCTACTTGCTCTCCATATGATTTTCCCAAAGGTATGTTCCTTTTACATGGAGCACTGAAATATCAACATGAAATGAAAAGTACCATTCCCAACTGTGATCTTATATCATCTATTCACTAGTAAGTTTACGTCTATGCTCATTATCCATGTACCCACATGTCCATGTTGTAGTTATACGTTGATGTGTAACTTGTGAAAGATTTCAGTATATTTTTCTAGCAACACCTAACTGTTGAATCAAACGCATACATGAATGGCAGGTAATTTGTGACAGAACTGCATCCTAATGCAGTTTAAGAAGGAATGCACTCAGATCCTTAAAAGCTAGGTGGCAAATGTGGTTTCAAATGAAGCACCCAAGTTGAAAGCCGACTTGTGCTGAAGAGATACAAGCTGTAAATATTTTCTGAGCATTTCAGTTAGGAAATGCCAAATATATTCCTAATGGACATGTGTTTACAGCACAAAAGTACTCCACACTTTATGTAAATTGTTACTCGATGAGTTTATAAAATATGGCAGCGTTGTTCATAGATAAAAATGTCACACTGTTTGCACCAATGCTAAAACTTTCAGAATGCTGAACAGAGAGCTATTGTGAAGACAGAGTGAAGGGAATTTGCTTTGTGTCCAAGTTTTTGAACTGGTCTCAGGGTTTTTGACACAACCACTGACACAGATGTTTGAAATAGGGAGAATTCCATTCCCCATCTTCTAAAAATTTCAAAGAAAAGATCAGAATTGAAATACTTGTCTCGCCTCACACTATGTTTAGTTGACTCTTCTTCAATGGCAGAGATTATGAAGAGATGTTTGCCACCACTCAACTTTTAAACTGATTAATATTTAGAAAATGTAGGTTCATTTCTTGTAAACTAAAAGATAAAATCTATAGTAAGGATCTTGTAAGCAAAGTTACTTCAAAATGCTAATTTTTTTTAACTTGAGGTCTGTCAATTGGATTTCTTTGTTACACATACATTCTCTCCTTCCCATGTGATTTAAAAATCTAAATGTTAGGCAAAACATACAGTCATACTGATGCATTTGAATGTGAAAATTGTTCTCATAGAATGTGATGTAGGATAAAGGTTTTAATTTGACTTGTCAATGAGTCATTATACAACTAAACTGTGTTTGTAGGAGTTTTAATATCATACATTTTGTTTTGCAAATTTCATGAACTGGCTGATATAATAGATAGACAGTGGGATTAATCTAGGCCAAACGTTTCCATGGCCAGTTATAGTGCTGCTTCTGTGTCCTTGTAAAATAGCTTTGTCTGCACACTAACTCAAATCTGAGAGTATAAATTGGAATCAATTGAGGATTTCACTAAAGACCAGCCTCAAGGCAGCAGCTGTCAGTCACTGCTGTGGGATGGTTTCCCATTTTTAGAATTATATCTCAACCCGGCCATAGTCAGTTCCCTTATCTGTGGGCATATAGACCAGTGGAATAATTGGTCTCAGATTAGAGTAGTGCTGGAAAAACACAACAGGTCAGGGAGCATCGGAGAAGCAGGAAAATCGATGTTTTGGGCAAAAGCCCTTCATCAGGAAACCCATTTGCCTGAGATGACGATTTTCCTGCTCCTCAGATGCTGCCTGACCTACTGTGCTTTTCCAGCACCACTCTAATCTTGACTCTAATCTGCAGTACTAACTTTCGCCCAGAATAAGTGGTCTGTCAGGCTCACTCCCTAGTTACAGGTCTGGGATTTGTTATTTTGAATTAAGTTACACCCTGGTCACACATCCATTTTATTCGTCATGCAAACATACAAGCACATGAATTAGGATCAGGAAATGGCCACTCAGTCATTGCATGTATGCCATCATTCAATAAGTACCCAAGTGGGTTACGGGACCACCTAGGAAATATGGGGTAGCAGATGCTGTTTTATAAAAAATAATTTACGGAGGACAATGCACAAATATTAAAGCAGATCTCCTTTGGCACTGACCTCAGTTAGAAGCGCTGTTGCTGTGACATTGTAGTTCACAATTACCTGCTTTCTACATTATAATCCCAGCAGTTCCTTCGGCTTGTATCATTTTATCGAAAATTCACTAGCCTACTTTGGAATACATTTTCAGCAAATTTGATTACATGTAGCCAGGCCCAAGTAAATAAATTACTCCTGTTTACATGAGTCAAGAATGTTCGACTGTGTTCCCTGGGAGTGGCACTGGGAAAGGGATAACAACATTTCTGTCACCCACTGCTGCTTAAGGTGAGACTTTGATTGAAAATGGAGAAATGAAATCCAAATTTACCGCACGACAATAATTTTGTTAAATAAAAATCTTAGAGCTAGGCGAATTTCGAACACATGCTCATTATAACAGATGGTTAAATTTTCCTAACAGGGACTGATCAAAGCTGTGGTTACTAACGGATCACAAAACACATGAGGATGATTTCCATCATTTTCTTGTTAAGCTTCCGAATATTTTTCCATCAGAAGGTGGTGATTTTTCGGAAGCGCTTGTCCTCCATGGAGCTGACCCCACAAGCAGCGCATTATTTTCCCTGCTGTCGGTTGGTGCAATGAGTGACCATGACGGGGGTCAGTTAGGAACAAATACATTACGGCGCACTTATGTAGTGGAGGCTGGGTCAAGGCAGTAGACTCCAATCCCCGACTCCCTTATCGATTCAATTTTTTTTTAAAGTGGAGCGAACATTTAATTCCCCCCTAATTAATGGAATTTGAATGGTCACTCATTGCACCAACCGACTGCAGGGAAATAATGGCGGCATCTGGATTTGTATTTCTGAATCATTTACTTTATTTTAATTAATCTGTTCAGGGAATGTTATAACATACGTCCGAAGTAGTGGGACTTGAACCAGGTCTATCGGCTCGGAGAATGGAACAGGCTTTTTTTTTAATTAAAAAGAAGGCCCCTCTATAAGAGTGTTTGAAGATCGATATTTTCTAAATAACCTGTTGAGAGCTGTACCTCTGGAGTAGGCGGGACTTGAACCTAGGCTTCCTGGCAGGGACACTACCACTGTGTCACAACAGCACTCGGGTGTCCTGTTTAGTGTTGCAAATTTGAAATCATATTAGCGTCGCTTCAATGGTTTCTTGCTATTGCTGACACTGACAGACAGCCATTGGTCATGGATAATGAAACTGCGTTGAGCTTCTGCATTTTTTCAACTGACATTTATTTAGTTCAATTACTTGGTGCGGGTCACCTTGGGCTTTAAACACCACTTTGTCCCAAATCAATAGGGATGACTCACTCGTGCACCAGTGAGGTCTCCAACCGCTATCAGAGGAACAGTGGGGTCTGTGCATTAGACCGGAGTGGGCATATGATCCCTCCTGCACATTGTAATTGGCCGCATCCAAACATGCTAGAGCAGTTGGATCAGTGACTCTGATATTGTTTTAAATTCTTGACACATCACCCCAGGTATGAAAACGCTCTTGCTCTTTTACCAAACGTAATGGTGCATGAATTGAGAACTGTGTTGATCCCTTCAATTTTGAGCAGATAATTTGGCTTGTGTGCATGGTATTCATCCAACGGGACAATTTTCATCTATGAATCATTGCGCCATCATGAATGTATTAAGCCGTCTTGTAATGTGTCAGTCCTGTAGTAAGATTTAATAGGGACAATGACCAAAATTTTAACAATTTTGTGTCAAGTTTCTTTTTCAATAAAACAATCCTCGGCGCGTTATAACCCGAGGACGCAGGTTTAGTTGATCAGCGCAGTTGAGGAAACTTAATAATAAAAGCCCACATCTTGGACTGTGGAAATACTGTTGTCTAAGCTAAGCAATCATGGGTTTCAAGAAGGAACAAGCTGTGGGGGTGATGGGACCTTGCAAGTTCTACAGAAACGTGATTGTGGGCCCTGTTACCTGGAGATTTCAGGGATTGTTAATGGTGCTGCAGTTTCACCAAATTCAGCAAAGTGCCAGGAGCGTGTTTCTGAGAATTCAGTTCCCCTTTGAATCTCCCTGAATATTTATCACTGCTCCGATGCATCACCAATGTTAGCATTCATTCCAGTTACCAGCAAAGAAAAACTCAGATCTTGTTGCAATAGACTGTTGGACAAATCAAGTTTGCTACAATTCTATTGTGGGTGAAGCTAGTTATAGGTAGTTAACGGTTAACAGTTAAAGATTGCAATGGGATTCTAAGAAGGTACTAAATTGCAAACAATTCAGACTGCTGTAAGCAATTAATGCTGAATATTTTATGTAAACCAGTATAACATAGCTAAAGTGACTGTCCAGATTAGTATTTACTTCAATGCATGCACTCCTAAATTATTCCCGACTAAAGTCATTGGATTGTGGAAGTTTTGATGTTTTGGTGTGGGAATTGGATTGGATCGGATCGGCTATTTTTATTCCCCGATGGTAGCGCCATTAGAGATTGGAACGATAAAAAAAGTCATTGCCACAAACGAGTTTCCTAATAGTCCAGTCTTATTTGTCCGTGACCTCACAATTGTTCAGTGTTGTATCTCAACACGAATGGGTTTAATTTGAAATTAAGAGCTTGTGTTTGATCCAATGTGATTCAACAGTGGTTTGTTGAGAATATTTCCAGATCGACTGGCGGATCCCAAAATGCCACATTGACTCTGCCCTTGGTTTTAACAAAGGAAGACAATTTCCTACCGGCGAGATGTGTAAGGAAGTGGTTCCACTGTGACCGAGAAATGGAGGTTCTCATTTGCTGTTACATAGAATAAGAAAGAAACCTTTTGATTCTTGTAAAGTATGTGCGAAATGACATGGTGACAATATTCGGAATATAATTTCGCTGAATTCGGGGGTTTGTATGTATCATAACTCATTGTTGTTCCCTCCAGCACAAAATTGTAACATTGACTCATTTTACAATCTGTATCTTTATCTGAAACAACCTCCCATTTTCCACCGTCCACAAGGAGGACTTCATCCAGAAATCTCCTCCACGCACCAACACTCCCAGACCCTGCACTCGCTGGGACTTACTCGACCCTCCATCCCACCCCCTGAGCAGCAGCTCCATCTCAGTACCTCAGCGAGTTCCAACGGACTTGCGCTCTCCTATCTCTGCAACCTCCCATCCTCCCCCCTAACTCTCCAGGGAATCTCTACTCCTCCAGTTTGGAATTCCTCTCCACTCCCCGTCACCCCTCGATTGCAAGGATGGGGGAGGGGGGAAAGGGGGGGG
The DNA here is from genome assembly GCF_004010195.1 of Chiloscyllium plagiosum. NCBI lineage: Eukaryota > Metazoa > Chordata > Chondrichthyes > Orectolobiformes > Hemiscylliidae > Chiloscyllium > Chiloscyllium plagiosum. The sequence continues at coordinate 12,989,297 of NC_057725.1, forward strand.
GGCGGGATGAGAAATGCCTCGAGAACCTTATCTGTCAAACTTCACCCCCCCCCCCCACACGCACACACAGCCAAACGCCTCCGTCTTCACCTTCTTAAAGACCCTCCTGAAAAACGTGCTCTTTAGTTTTCAGTCACCTGCCCGCCTGGGTGGGAAGTTTCCACTTAGTACGTTCACAGCAAACGCGTTTCCCTACCTTTTACTTCCACCAAGAAAACGCAATGCAAATACATTTTTGTTGGTGTAAAGCAGAGGTTTGCGTATCCGAGGCGGGAAAAGTGCAAAATAATTTTCCGCAGGAAATGGACAGAGTTTTGTATTGAACAGAACCCGCGTCCCTCTCATGTGGGACTGGGAGAGTTTGACTGAAGGCTCTGTTTCCATGCTGGATAACCCTAGAACTGAATTATAACTGCATTAAAACAGTCATTAGGCTGCGGGGTGTCCTTTATTTTAAATTACAAAATTCAGGAGGATTGGCACATGAGAGAATCGAATATCAAAATAAGAGCGGCGTTACCCATTTCCAACCAGCTCAGAACGCTGTGCTAGTCACTTGTGAATTACTGATATTTCTGTGAATGAGCGATCCATATAAATATTGTAATAGTGACTAGACAGCGGCTCTGTCTGGCCATGGAAACTCAGAAACCCATAGGGTCTAGGAAGAATATTGCTCTCCAACATTCCCAGTGAACCCTCACAAATGCCTCTCTGTCTCTGAATGAAAATGTTCCCTGCTGAATAATGAAAGTGTAATGTCCTAATGAAAAACACAACAGCCTGGGCTCTCACTCAATAGAAAGTGACATCGAGTCTGTTGGGAGATTGATCTACACTCTTCAATACATCATCAAGTTGCTCCAAAAACAAAGTTAATCTTTTTGGTATCAATCAGTCAAAAGTACTCCGTTTTTCACTTTTCACTTGTGTTCGGTTTGAAGTCTAAGGGTGTGGTAGATCAGCGCACGCTATCGGGGCGGTTTGGGGAGACGGCTGGTTGGTATTAAATGTGGGGTTTCGCGAGAGAAGCGGAATCTCTTCTGCAGTTGCCAGGGCAGTGGAAGGTAAGGAGCCTGTTAGCGGCTGTTACAGCCCCAGTCTCGGGCGCAGCCGAGTGATGAATGGTTTGTTAATGTAACCTGGCACCTCTCGACTCCGGGGCGCCGCTTCTTCATCAGCTCGGCCTCTCTGAATTATTGCCCGCAGTGGAAAATCGCACGGCCAGATAGCGCCAAGTGGGAGACAGCACAGGTGCATCCTTAGAGGGAGGGATAGCATTTGGACTGCATTCTGAATGGTCTTTCAGTTCAACTTACACTAACAACAGTTCGTCCTTTCGGACAGCCCGGGCCGTTCCCGATACTAAACCCCACCAACCTCCCCTCCCCTCTCTCACAAACACCCCCCACCCCCTTTATTGGACCTATTAATACTCCTATTGAAGAAACTGCGTGTCAATACAGATTGTATCGTGTTTAACAGTCCCAAGTGCCGGCCGGGCGCAGTGTACTTAACACCAGAGAAAGAAACAAAACTAAGGGTTAAATGCATTCGATGGTCTGTACCACAGTCAGTACATTCCTCGCTTCGATAAATAACGAACATGATTAAAATTCGCGAGCTGGACAGGGCAACGGAATTGACTGCTCAGAACTAATGCTTTCCAGGCAGCACGGTCAGAGTTATAACTTTTTTAGTTCCACTTAATCGAATTTGATCCCTTCCCCCTCCCTCGCCGCCGCACGCCAGCTCCCAGGAAAGCTTTCCCGAACCGCGAGAGCGGTTATCCTCGGCCGCCCCTTCCCCAGGGTGACTCACCGTAACAGGGAATCAAGGCGCCGTTGTGGCCGCTTTCTTGGAGCTTGTTGTGGGCCGGAGATTTGGCAGCCCTGCCTGCTCCCTGCATGTACAGATATTTGTTAAAGACTGCGTTATCGCCGGCGCTGGGGCTTTGAATACTGCTGTCCAATGGCTCGCATTCCTGCTGGAAGGGGGTCCTCGGCTTCTCACCATAACTTTGGCCTTTGTTGTTCAGGAAGTTGGGACCAAACTTGTCACTCGGCTGAAATGTTCGGAAGGGAGATTGCTGCTCCTGAGGAGCTGAGTTATAAAATGAATCCATACTCGCCATATCGCAATACGACACGCAGGTCTCCCCGTTCATCCCTCAAAAGATTGTTTCGAGTGATATGTATAAATATAAATGAAGATAGAGCCGTCCTGAAAGGCGGGCGGGCGGGAATGTTCACTGGCGCACAATGCAGAGTCGTACAGCACAGAAAGGGAGCTGACTTCAACGCGAATCGGTTTGTGGGTTATTTCGTGAGAGGCAGGGGCTTGTAGATGTAACAACTCGCTATATCCCAGACCCTCAGCGTCTCCCACCTCTTCCCCCCCAATTAATATGTAGATCAGATAAACAGGGAGGTCAGATCTCCTCGCAAAATACTTCAAAAGGGAGACAATTAAACACATGACAGTAATGTAATTAGGGGATGAATCTGTCCTTATCTTAAAATCCAACCGGGGCCAATTTAATGGGCACGCTGCAGTTGATTTGCAACGCCTTTGCTGAGTGCTGGCTTTGTGCAACGAGCCCCAGTTAGGTTTCAGGATCGCTTGCACAATGATAAAAGAGCCCGCATAAGGGAACACGCCAATAAGCGGTAGTGTAATTCTGTTAAAAAACAAACCGTCCTTTCCACGTCAGTGCATACGTTCTGAGCTGGATATTTACTTGAAAACGAGCATACATTATCCCGAGAAATAGACATTTCGAGACTGCGATCGAAGTAGGGCTTGCAAAACAAAAACAAACTGAAATCGGAATTTTGCTTCTCTCCGCTCGCCATTCTACCCGACCTAACATTATATCAGGTACTTTCATTGCCCGCCAATATCACGGATCAGAACTGACGGTAAATCATTTCGACAAAATGCTACTTCTGTTCACTGGTCCGTGCTCACCTCCTACGCGTTTCTCGGTTACACTGCACTGCATCACCCCTTCGAAACATTTGTCACTTACTCGGGGAATGATTCCCCCATTTCTTAAATCGAACTTTTGAAAACAATACACAATAACACTGCAAGTTGGAAGCTCTCTACACGCTCAGGCAACACTCAGTTAAGTACCGGGAAATTAGAACAGTTTAAGGAAACGGTTCAAGCTTTCGTTACCGGACACGGGAATGGGAGAGTTTGCCTGTTCTGCATTTAAAAGAAAACTCTTTTTGGTGTCCGGAGTGCTGATGAAACCCAATTCAAAAGTTCTGATTTAAACTCCTTCCGTTCTACCCCCTCAGACAATTCGCCGTTAAGCACCAGTTTTAACAAATTCCCTGCAGGAAGCTGGCAGACATCATTTGTGCGACCACCTTTTTGTTAAGATGTTAAAAGTTATGTATTTGTAATGACCTAATCATAAAAAAGGACATATCTTTGTGCTCTAACGCGAACAATGCAGAGTCAAAGTGAATACTGCCAAATCCTTTCTTGAATGTTTGAATCTATTTTAGATGGAGCTATCTACTGATTGGAGCATGGCGAGCAGATTGTTTTCACATCATTAAAGTGCAGCGGAAGATCCTGATAGTTATTTTTACTGGTCAATAAATTCACACTCGCAAACTGGAGGATAAAAATTGCAAGACACATGAGAAATTCCGCACGAGGGAGTTTTATTAGCGAGTTTATACCTTTATTGTGTTTGTTGCATCTACCAGAATCAAAGATTCTCCGCTTATCTTGCACTTGTATGGCGTTTGTCATTGTTTCTATATTCAACTCTGCAAATGATGGAATTAGCTGTTTAGTATTGGTGATTTTCCTAAAATATTCTCGCTTCCCATCACTGTAAACGATATTTATACCTTCTGTTAAAATTGTTAAGTATTCTATCCAATAACTTGCAATGTATTTTTTGACAAGGGCACTAAAATCCATTGAAAATGCAAAGAATCATAAATCAAAAAATATCATTATAAACGGCATGCCCCAATCTTTTAAGCACAAATTCGTTTACGCAAATATACATTTGTTGAGGCAAAGCAACCATCACATTACATCTGTTCTTTATGTCACCTATAAATCTTCGCCACTTTTGGGAGGCATTTTTACTATTTCTGAAGCTAATTTTTTAAACATGGTTTTGGTAATTAAACAATAGTTTTTTGCTGTTCGCTGCACACTCAGAGAAAACTCAGTGACTATTTGATAAAATAATGCAGCCAGAGTTACAGTTAGCTTGAAAGGATCAGAATAAATACAATGTTTGTCGTGGCATTTGTCTTATTGACTGGAATCGCAATTTAATTGAATCCGCTTTCATATCTTTATTCAAAACAGATACAATTGAAAAACACAATGTCAGCCTGAAAAGGGAGAGCTCGGAAGGTCAGGACTGAACAAACACCGCATAGATATGTCGGCACAATAAGGTTTTAAAATAACATTAAAGTGACAAGAGACTTTCTGTGTATGACAAGTATATCTTGGGCTCGAAAGAACAATACAACACATCTTATGTTTACTGTCACCTTCTCAACAAATGTATCAAAATGTTCATCACATGGATAATCCACTGCACACCTTGAGCAGCCATACAATCAGGAAAATTGTCTACAAGATGAGGGTCTTAAATTTTCTTTAAATTGAAGCTTGACTCGTTTTGTCCGAACGCTGACAACATCCAAACAATGAAAAGTGGCGATTTAAACCATGAGATCATACTATAAAAAGAGCCATTCGAGGAAAGCACAATGTGCCCAAAATGATCACTCTTCGAGTACCTTAAATATATTCCATAGCTGGTTATAATCTTGGCTCTTGCCCGCTCTAGGGAAGCTATCAAACCGACGGGGAGATGAATTTATTTTCGACATTTGACTTCCAACATGACTGCCAGGGGAATGGAACAGGGTAAGTTGCATTTGGTCGCAGGGAGAGACAGAGAGAAAAAGATTTGCTTTCAGCAAATAAAATAGCCCAACAGAAGCCAAATTTCTCAGAATAGATCAAAGTTACGTAAGAGTTAACTGGCTCACCATGTTGCCAAATAGAGTAGAAACATTTACTCTGATTGTATCCCTCTCTCCCTAATTAACAAACCTTAGATATTAAACCGGATTATACCAGTTTTAGGAATAGTTAAGAGGTGTTAAATTAAATAATGTTGTAAGAAACTTCCCTACTTTCAAACAGCCATGAAAACGGTTTAACTATCGTTTAATGTATTTCCTCTGAACTTCGCCCAACATTGACAGTACATAAATTATGTTCATTAAATATTCAAAGCTGAATACCAAACTGTCATCGGAGTTTAAAAGATCCTCGAAGACTTGTTTATCTTAAAGATTCTGTAAGTGCGATTACAATGGCACAGGAATAGAACAGGTTAATGATACGTGTTAGGAGGGAATGATATATACAAACTTTGATTAAACGGCATGACTATTGGAATATAACATCGAATCTTCAATCGTCAAGTGATTGAATCTTCTTGACGATTTATTTACACAAGCTTTCATCAAAATTTAATCTGATCAATATTGGAAACTGGCATATAGTTATTCTGGGTTTTGATGGTATGCGTCCTTTATGTTTAGTGAATGTTTACTCTTAAGATTGTACACGTCTATAGTGGAACACTGAAAAGTTGGAATTTACCTGCTAGAACAGAACGCATGGAAAAGTGTAGATTGTGGTCCTCATGAAATTGGCAGGAACATATTTAGAAATAATGAGAACACTGCTGGACGAAATCACGTTGTAAGTCCTTGTTTTATCCGGCTATTATTTTGTTTTACTGTTCGCATTTGAAAAATTGGAATCGCATTTTCCATCATTATTTACTTCTCTATCACGCTCATTGCGTGAGTTAGAATGTGAAATTGGGGGTATCTCCAGCACACAGCCCGCGCCCAGACTTCAATCATGGCTGCTCTTGACGAGTGGCGAAAATAAGCTAATTGAAAATCCGAATTGCAGGTCACAAAATCATCCTAAAACAAACTGTGGTGGAAGGGATCCTGTTCTAGGTCACAGTGTGTTACATTTCGAAAGTAAAATTAAATTTCGTCCTTATTCGTGTGGATGTGTGTCTGGGAGAAAGGTGTGTGTGTGTATGTGGGGGTGTATGACTCTTATGATTGTGAGTATGTGGGGGTGTATTTGTGACTATGTGTATGTATGGGGGGGCATAGGATTGGGATAGGGTGAAGTATTCCTCATCCTTAACATGCTTGTTTGACTGTCAAATGAAGTAATATGGACTTTGATTAAAAAATATATCAGAACCAATTCAATAAATACAATGCAGATAATATTTACATGAAAAATAAATGTTGATATTTTTGGCTTGTATATTAATACTCCAAACAGTTTCTCTGAAAGCTTGTTTTTACATCCAAAATTGAATACCTTGACTTTGGAACTGTCTGGAAATGTTCACTTATTCAAGAGTCCATTGTTTTGTTGACTGTTAAAAGACCAACTTCACAGAACTAATTGTCTGTGTACAATAAACATTATATTTTTACTTTGGCAATTCTGATCAGTGAATTCGCACACACATATACTGCATATATTGTCAAAACAATAACCGGCGTGGCTTCAACAGCGATCACCCTCCTGTAGGATTTCCTGGAGATTATCTCTTTTGGAATATGGTCACTAGTGTCATTTGAAGTTCACTTCCGTTGCTAAAGGCCAGGTAGCCTTCAGATCACAGGATTATAGAAAACATGCTTCAATATTTTACTTTGAAGTTTCTGGATAATTTAGGTTCACTAATAGTAGCTGAAAACGTCCTTCTAAAGACGTTTGCTTCATTAGTGTGAATAAATCGTTAATATTTCGGGATAGATTTGACTTTCTGTGTACTCGAATCATTGTCGTTAGTTAGCAATTACATTCAATATTACAATGTCTATCGCTTAAACAAGACTGTAGCCAATGACAACAACAGTAAAGACTTCCCCTGACTGTTCTGTTGGGTCTTAAATGCAGGATGTTTCCAAGTGTTGTGTTTCGACATTCTGGCAAATGGTGTCTTCTGTGTTACATTTCTAGTGGTAACATACAGAACCCGATCACTTTTTGGTATGGATATAACGGGTGTCACGGTAGGAGCTTTATCCCGGTAGGATTTTGGGGAAGCATTGATGTCTTGACTTGCCCAGAAGTTGTCAGGATAAAATTGCACGCTGAGCATCCGAACATTGCTGCTCAGACAACAGAAACACTATATGAAAAATAAATATGTTCCCGAGCACTCTTGAGGTCGACAAAACTCGTTAAGGACTTGTCCGAGATCACAATTTTAAAGGTGAAACTGTAAGAGTGGAAGGCGAAGGATCTTTATATGTTGCCCTTGCTTTTTTTTTGTACAATGCTGTGTTTAATAAACCTTCATTAGGGATAATCACAGCAATTCAGAGTTTACAACAAGTTGACTTAATTTGCAACCAATTTCCAACAACCAATAGATAGTAGTTTGCGCTCTTGAATCCTGCAATCACAGATGTTGATCGTCAATGAATCACATTTTAATGTTTTGCTGTGTTAATAATTTAACCGAATGATAGGGGCGCTCGCCCCAGCTTTCTGTAAACCTCTAGATGTATTTGTGAAGATGGATTAACAACATAGCTTTGCAATACTACATCACTATATTTAGTTAATCTACTTAACCTCAGAGCAAAGACCTTGCTGATGTCCTATTTCCATTTCTGAGTAAGATTCAATGTCAGATTCAAGGGTGTAACTCCGTTCCCAAGGTCTGCAGTTCAGATTCACAGAGGAATTGCGAAAAAAGAAAGTGAAGCATTCGAGTGATAGGTGACGAAGAGCTTTAGAATCAAGCTGAGAATCTTTTGGGGAAATGTATAATGTGGATAGAATGAAAAGTGATCACACTCAATTGGGACAACAGCTGTTTGAGACCCCGGCTCTCCATGCTTCACAGTGTAATCAGGGTGCCCTGGGTTGGAGGACACTGCAGGCTCCCCGAACAGCTACCAGGCGAATGTCCACCTGGGGCCGATAACCAGTGCCTTGCACTCCTTTGTCGGCAATTTCTAATCAACCTGTTCCGAAGTGCAATTACCTCTGGAGTAGATGACTTGAGCGCAGACCTCCTGGGTCAGAGGTGGGAACACTATCACAAAGTCCCGTACATTTGAATTGGGCCCTGTAACTATTATTATTCCTTCATTGTTTTATTGACATTCTGCTACGTGGTGCGGGAAGTGTTGCCAGAGCGGGTCAGTAGGGCCCGAGAGCCTACACCGCCATTTGTTAAAATCAATTCGGATCTGCATGACTTTCCGCCGGATCCCCGAATCCCTTAATCCCCTCACGCATACTCACATGCAGACTCACATATACACACACACAGACACACACAGAGACTCAGACACTAACACAGACACACAGACTCACATACACACACAGCCTCACGTACACACACATTTATACACAGACACATACACTGACTCACAGACACACAGATTCATACATACACACATAGGCACACATGCACACGCACACTCGGGCACAAACAGAGCTACACATATACTGCACATAGACACAAGCAGACACATGCACAAGCCGCACAGACTCACATAAACACACACACACACACACACAAAGACACGCACAACACACAAAGCCGACCTTCCACCGAAACTGACCAACCTGTAATAGTGAAAGGCAATCACCAGATAGTTAGCCTTGCACCGACAGCTGTCACATGTACACAGTAATGCCGCAGGGTTCCTCATCCTGTCCTATACTTCAGCTTGGATGCACTTTGAGCAGATGCTGCAGTTTTACAACTGGCAATCTGTTTGCCCGTGTAATTGCTTCCACACCATCTCCAGGTATGGATATGCTAATATTCCTGATTTGGTACAATGCCCTGAATACTCCTGACAAATGTATTTCAGGGAACCATATAGTCTACTAGCCAGTGTGGTCTATTATCTACTGAGATAGAGAGACAAGGAGGGTTGCACGGTTTGACTTTTGGCCAAAGTGCATCTGGATGCTTTCAGCCCCCGTGCCCGCGCTGGGACAAAGAGGAGCATTGGTCATAGCCCCAGCTGCTCGACACATGTCCAGGCGGTTACTTGGGGAGGAGAGGAAAAAATACAAGGGGGTTATCTCTCTTTTACCCCCTTACTGAATGGACCATCAACAATGTCAAGACTGTCAAAGCTCACCAACAAGTTAACAAAGAGGAGCCAGATGAGAAAAAAATGTATATTGAGGGATTAATGACTGACTCACTAATAATTCATTGGTGAGGGGCTAATTGTGATACTTCAATGTTCGACTCAACTGTGTATGTGTTCTGAATGTATCACTGTCCCTAAGTATCAATACAGCAAATAACAACTGGTTATGAAATGCACTAGTTAATTCGGCAGGACTACTGTGCGCTGGTACTAACTCATGCATAGAACATAGAACATAAAATATTACAGCGCCCTTCGGCTCTCGAAACCAATCTGAAGCCCATCTAACCAACACTATTCCATTTTCGTCGACATGTTTATCCAATGACCATTTAAATACTCTCAAGGTTGGCGAGTCTACTATTGTTGCAGATAGGGCTCTGAATAAAGAAACTACCTCCGACATCTGTCCTGTACCTATCACCCCTCAATTCCCCTCGCGCTCGCCATCACCATCCAAGGAAAAAGGATCTCACCGTCCACCCTATCTAATCCTCTGATTATCTTATATGTCTCAATTAAGTCACCCCTCAACCTTCTCTCTAACGAAAACAGCATTGAGAACACAAGAGAGAATAGTATATTTAGCATGGGATTGGTTCAAGAGCAAGAGAAATAAAACCGGGTATGGGATTAATTTACTCGATTGTCAAGTCTTAGTCAAGATTTCAGTTTGGGAATGAATTGGACACACATCTTGGATTGAACGCCTAGCTAGAAATTGTTCCTAACAAGAGTTAGGAAAGTTTGCCAAAATGAAATGTAAACGCGTTACAGCTGAAGCCGTCCGCCGATGATCATTGTTTCTACTCGGCTCTAGATAACTCGGGGGACTTGACTGGGTTTATGACCCCTTAAAATATATTATTTTCACTTCTTTTTCAGAATGAAATGTTTGTGCAAAACAACAACATAAGACGGGAAACTCTCGTTCTAAGATGCAGAGTCCAATAATACCTTTCATTCGGGATACCAAGTTTGTAGACGTGGGGACGGTGAGGGTGATGCGAATTGACTGGAATGGGACATAGATAGGATGGCAGCTTGGACAAACACAAGTGGCAGATAGACTTCAGCATTGAGGAGTGAAAGATGATGTACTTTTTGAAAGAAGGAACAGGAGATGTGATGTAGACTTAATGGGCCAGTTCTAGAGAACAGTCAAAGGGACCTCGAGATGCAGTACCCGGATATTTGAAAGCGTTGGACTCATTGTGAGATCGTTTAGCAAAATTACGTGGGTTCTTGGGTTTCAGTCATTATTGTCGTTCACAGGGGACACAAGCAGGAACGTTAACTTAATCTTTAAAAGGAACTGTGATCTGTTATACCAGGGGAGGCGATGGATATGGGGTAATGTCATTGGGAACATGGGTTCAAATCTCACCAGAATTGGAATTTAAGAATAAACCAAAACAGGTATGAAAAAAAAACTAATGGTGACATGTGACCGGAAATCCATCTTCCCTGTCTGGTCTGGCCTAGATGTGACCAAAACAGCACGCTTGATACCTAACTCTCCCCTGGGCAACTAGGGTTGGGCAGGCAATGTCAGAGAGACCCATATCTCATGAGCCAATAACAAGGGCATATATTGAATTCAATACTGGTCACTACACATGGGGGAAATGTGAAGCTCCTTGTGAGGGTGAAGGGATATTACCGCAATGGTTCATGGGGGCGTCAGTTACAAAGGGGGTTCATGGAGGCGTCGGTTTGGAAAAGCTTGAATTTTTATTTTCACGCCAGAACAAAGTAGATTGAAAGGGGATTGGTAGATGATAACAGGCGTAAATAATGGAAACTTCTTCCTATTCGCTGTTGGTGCAGGGCTGGGGACACCGAGCAGGGGGATCGTGAGGAAAAACTTCTTAAAGCAGCGAGTGGTTATAATCTGTGGGGCTTTCTGCCCACGAGGGGGTGGAAATCACGCGGTTAATAATTTGAAAAGGACATTGGGATGGGCCCTTGGGGGAAATTACCTTGCAGTACCCGGGGGAAGATGGGGCTGACTGGGTTGTTCCAACGGGGGCCAACAGGATTTGGATGGACTGCACGGTCTCCATCTGCGTCGTAATGCTTCTGGAACATTGACGTGGGATGAATCCTGACATTAAAGATGCTTTAGTGCAAACAAGTTGTAAAACAAAAGGTGAATTTAAGGGGACGGTTACATCAGTGTCAACGTCAATTTAAACCGTTCAGATCTGAAACGGAATCAATCAGACACAAAGATTCGTGTTTCATAACATTTCGACCTGTGCAGTAAACAAGACTTGACGTTTAGCAAATAACATTGCATTTGTCGATCATTCACCACGTGATGCTGGTACCACGTGATCTCGATCCCTGTCTCCCACAGCGGAATGTGATCTGCTCATGAGATGGGTGTTGACCGTGAGCCGATTGCTTTGGAAAGACATCCCGATATTGAAGCCAATTCCTGTTTATCCGATAGGAATTCAGGCTGTTTCGTTTGGTCTCCTTCTCTATTGCTAACTGGGTTTATTCACCAGCACGTACAATAAATGGTCAAAATTCACCAGTAATTTCCATCCCGGGATGGGGGAGGGGTGGGGGAGAGCGGGGAGATCGAGAGCGATGGAGTTTGTAGCAACGCGCTCCTCGCCTTCTCAGGTGGATGTTACAGACCCGAGTACACCACCCAAACAAGAGGCGATTTCTCCCGGTCTTCATTTATCTCCGGGCCATTATATAGTTTCTTTTAAATAAAATAATTACCTTTTTATTTATATAGACTATTTGTGAGACATTGTGGCAAATTGATTGCCAATCTCTGAAGAGGGATTATTATAGTGGTCACACTTCCAAAGCTAACGGCACGCTCCACAACACTAGAAAAAGCATAACATGAAGAGTTAACATAAAGGCCACTTTAATTTTCCTTCTGTTCCTCCTTCCTGAGCTGTTACTTATATAAAAAAATCTTGTCAAGGGGAGTATCACCTGCAGGATGCACGGCAGAAATTCACCAAAGATCCCGAGACAGTACCTTCCAAACCCATAACCATTTCCATACAGAAGGAAGCAGACATATGGGAACACCTCCCGCAAGGTCCCTTCCAACTCATTCACCATCCTGACTATTTCATCACGGTGGCAGAGTCAAAATCCGAGAATTCCCTCCACAAGGACATTTGTAGTCAACAACATGGACTGCAATAGTTCAACAAGGCAACTCACCACCATCTTCTGCTTCTTGGATGCTGCCTGACCTGCTGTGCTTTTCCAGCACCACTCTAATTCAGACCACCTTCTGAAAGGTGACTAGGGATGGGCAATAAATACTGGCCCAACTAGTGACGCCACTTCAGAGGAAAACGTTCCTTTAGCGTAGTCTTGTGTTATATCAGGATTTCCTCAGTCTTTACAGTCTCCACTTACCCTGTTCAGCACTGGTCTTTCCATTTTGTACATTTGTAAGAAACAAGTGTCTTTAACAGTGGAAATAATAACGGAAATGCAAAGCACACATAAATTCATTTAAGAAAAACACTGTAGACAGGAAAGTTGGTGGCTTCTCACCTCTACTTCAGTGTGAATAAGATGACATCCAGGGTAGTTATTTGCAATATCTGAATATTGTACGACATGAAGTGTTTGTAAATAATAAATAAAATTAAATAGAAACATGAAATGGGTTAGAAGAGCGGGAACGCTTCTAAACATGGTAAATCTAAAATACTAGGTGCTCGTAAAAGAATAACACACATTATTACTCTGCACCCAAGGATTATTTGATTGATGTGAATCACTTTCCTTGTCGGGTGTGTGTGTTTTTATATTTATGCATCTGCTATTTAAATGGCTACCGGTTGCGCATTTCTCTATAATTGTATGGTTTCAGACAGCTGTTTTGCTGGTAGGGTCCTGTAAGTTAGACGTTTCCCTCTATCTATTGTGCCGTGATGACCACACGAACATTAGTGACTTGAGCTTACTGCTATAATGTAGGTTTATAGGACAGTTATCTCCAGTAAATGGTCCGGGAGACGTGTGCGTCATATATAATGAGGAGTGGAACATTGTCTTCTTTTCTCATTAATTTACGGTCAAACAACTCACCTGTTACAGGTAACTTTTTTTCTACTGTTTAAATGCCTTGTGGTGTGTAGTTGCAGGTAAATCGATAAAAAGGCAAATTGGAGATAATAATATCCAGAGATGTAATAAAATGGGGAGTGGGGTGGGGGGGAGGAGGTGTTCAATGCCTGATCCTTACAGGGGCAAAACCTTTCAGGGTCTCTGTATCAGGGGCCGTAAACCAAGCCTCATAGCATAACCTCATTAACTAGTCAGCAGCTTGTGAAGGAGATGAGAAAGTTATATAGGAACTGGAAGAGACCAGCGTAAAGGTGATGCAAAATTAAACCCAGCTCCAAGTTTAATGCTAACGTCTAGTTGGAACGACTGACTATATCAGAATTAGGAATTCGTAAATGCCACCTCCATCAGTTTTGAAAGGTGCACTCGGAGCCAGAATGAAAGAGATTTAGCAAAGTAGTTCCACAAAGTGCTGCCGATGTCCTCGAACGGACTCACGCCGACTTCCGGCGAATAATGTCTTGTTTCATGTTTGATTTCGCAACGCGTCACGCACGTCAGAGCACAATTACTTCAAATTTGAGCATCAATTACATTTGATTAAAAACTATTTGGGAAAGGAGCGCGCATTACCCTTCAGAGACCGTACAACGTCCCCGACGCTCCAGCCCCTTTTTTCCGAACTGAAGGATTTGTGATATTTGTGAATATCAGCATTGAAAAATCATGGTTTAAAACACAATTCTATAATTACATATTTACAGAACTCCTCCAATATGTTAAAGCAACTTCTCTGGATTACAAAAACAGTGGGCTGAAAAAAGAGCTCAATATGAAGATAATTGTCATTATTCTATCCTCATGACTCTGATTAGACTTTGCTCCATTTTTCAGATCTGATAAAATTTTTGCTGCAATGTTTAATGTAATTGAAATGTTGAAGAGATATCACCATAACTTCTTTTATTGGTGAACGTCATAGACTCTGCCGTCTAGACTGCCAGCCTTCCTAGTCCTTGAATCAAATATGGACCGTGTAAGAACAGCTTGGAATAATTTGTACCTACCAAATGGTCTTGGTTTAGCATCATACATCCAGTATTTTCCAATCAAGCTGCGGTTCTAAAACTATAAAGTTAGTGAGTGCGTTCTAAATTTACTCCCTTCATCTTACTTGGACTTTCAGGTGAATTAGACCTTGTTAGCTATTCGCTCAGTTGAATCATCATTTTGGCTCATGCTATCAAACGAATTTCAAAATCCAGCCCCGGGCAGTATAAGTTCATATACTGCCTTGTTCGAGACTTTGCATTAGGTGTTGCGCAGTTTCTCGTAGACCCAATGATTTGTTTAAATTATATACAAGCAAAGAAAGTCTTCCCCACCCAGTCCACAGAACAGAAACATTAGAGTTTTATTAACGAATTACCGAATGAATTACATTGATTTTATGTGTAGAGTCCGCCTGAAAATGCGGCAAGAACCAAATGGAATATTTCCGACCAGTTTCACACTCGAATCATCAGAGCCACGTTCTGGGAAATAATTTCCAATTGTCTATTCAAGTCTTCCTTTCAATCTTTTGTACTTTATTAAATTCGACTCTTGCATCCTCATTTTACGCCTCTTGCCCTCTATAGTTCAAATTGACCCGTTTTGTATTCATTACTATCGAAGTAATTCCCTTTTCTTCAATTTGGATGCAACGAGCAAAGAGTTAGATTTTGCAAAGAAAGAGCAAAAGAAAAGTCCCCCGTCATTAATAGTCTACATTCCTCAATGTGTCTCTCATATTGCAACCGTAATAGGATAAGACAAAAACATTTAGATGAGGGGCTGTTTCTTTACTCACGTTTATAACAGACGCTAGTATTTAAGTAAATTACCACAATGTGTAACAGCTTTCAACAAATGTATTGCGTACGACAAAGTTTTGATATTGTGACAAACATTTTGCTCCCATAAGTTGCTTATTGTTCAACAGTGATTGTAGCACGGCTAATAGTGTCTCTCTTTTGTTAAAACTTGCGCTTCCAAAAAGCTGGGAGCCGTTTTGAAAATTGCTATGTGTCCATTCTCATGTTCGATGATGTGCATTGAAATTTAATTTCGCGTCTGAGGTGAAGGTAACAAACTGTTCTCACTCAGTGACTCAAAAAGAGATCATACTAGCAGTAACACCAGAAATAAGGTCAACATCAATGCAGAAAATACACCAGTCGAAACTGTACTGCCAGGGCGGATTAGATAGTGAGGCGTGAGTAAATCTATTTTCAAACAAGGCATTTAAACTGACCGGTGGAGGGGATAATAACCTGACTTAACAAACCCGGCGCTAAAAAGGAATAAACATCAGGGTAATGGCTCTCAAAAGTAATTCTAAATGTTCAACTTTCTTCACGCAAGGCCTTTTTTTTTGTTTTTATTAATTTTCACGTGTTTAAACTGGGCAGATAAAAGAACAGTGGGAGCACTGACAGATGAACCGAATCTACTGTGAAAACAATCAAGTCTTGTGGTTTTAATTTTGCCCGTTTGGCCTCCCTTAATAGATAATTACATGCATCTTCTTCCTAGTCTGCGAGACAGGGAGACGCGAGAGGCCATTCAAATAAACACAGGGGTAGCCCTATCTGCCTTCAGTAGACAATGCTGAACCCTGCTCCCGCTCTTCATTGCAGATTAACCTCGGGAGCTGGAAGTCAGATGTGAATATGTGGCATGTCCTGTCCAGTTGGTCATGTCAAACTGTCCTTGACGTCAATGACCTCAAGTAAGCTGTAGCATTTGTGAAAACCATGTTGCCGGGGAGATGCAGCAGTTTCAACTTTAGCCCGACCACGAATTTCCAGTGTCTCAGTTCAAGGTTCAGAGCGGTGTCAGTTATATAAAAAAAGATTTTCCTTTAAATAAAGCCCAACGCACTGATCGTGTGTTTTCTGCTGGGATGGGGGTGGGGGTGAAAGAGAAAGTGTCATTATCGGCAGCATGTTGATACGCAACTTAGACTTTTCCATCACTTTGTAACGTTCCTTGACTTTTTTGTTCTCCCCTCGGACACAGCTGGATGTTTAGCCAGTGCTATTATTAGGAGTGTAAGGGCAGGCAGGGGCATTCTGATTTCAAAGCTTGTCCACGGCCTATAGATAAAGTCACTCCATTGCAATAAAAAGAGTTAGACATTGTGACACTGCCACACTGCTTCCAATCCCATTGTGCAGCCTTTTAGTAATGTTTCATTTTCAGTGGAACATGTGCCGCCTCTCTCGGTTGGTATCTGATGGGCAGCTCTACCACAAGTTGACATATGTAGTGTTTGAGATAACTTACTGATTTCAAGTCACCTGTAACACCTTGAAATATACCCCTGCCAGGTTTCTCCGTGTAGAGTGAACAAATGCTTACTCAGGTGTTTTGTATGGTTGCCAGGATAATTTTGAACTGACGAGCAATTCAGGTATAAAGTAATAGTGGCAAACAGGGTGATCTGAATAACCTTACTGGCAGATAACACAAAAGGTGATCCAAATACACTTCTTCAGGCATGTATGTAGTAAAAACAAAGGGTAGGGTGGGTTGTAATGTGGACAATAAACATTTATTTTCTAATCAACCTGTTCTTAGAATCCCTACTGTGTGGACGTTGGCCATCCAGCCCATCAAGTCCACACTGACCATCCAAAAACCATCACGTCCAGGCGCACCCACCTAACCTATTCCTGTAACTCTACATCTCCCATATCTAGTCCATCTGGCCTGCAGATCCCTGAACACTATGGTGAATTTAGCATGGTTAATTCAACTAACCTGCACATCTTTGGAGTCTGGGAGGAAACCTGAGCACCCAGAAGAAACACACAGTGTCACAGGGAGAATATGCAATCTGCACCCAGTCACCCAAGTCTGGAATTCAAGCTGGGTCCCTGGCACTGTGTGGTGGTAGTACTAGCTACTGAGCCACCAGGCTGTCCATGTTCAGCAATATTATTTTATACCTTTGGAGCAGCTGGGACTTGAACAAAGGCCTCCTGGTCCCCAGATAGGGACATTACCACTGAATCATAAGAGGCTAAATAAGGCCTCTTTCAGTACCTACTGAAAGGCATAGGGTGAGGCAGGAATGCTTATTAAGTACTTTGTATGCTTGCTTATTAAAGAAGTAGAATTCGACAAAATATCAGAAGAAGCGATACAAGTAACAAATGGATTGAAATTGATTGGCCCGCTCCCTCTGGTTAGAGTGGATACTTCATTTAGTCTGCATGGCTTGCAGCTAGGGCTGCTGAGAGGAATGAAAGGCTGTAATCTTTCAGTCTTCTATAGGGGATGTGGCAGAAGATTTGAAAATGACAACTGTGGCACACATACTCAATGAAATGGGTGTGATGACAATCCTAGGAACTCAAGGCCAGCCAGTTTAGCATCAACGGGTACAGTGTGAGTAACAATAATGTAGGGAAAATATCAGCAGGTACCTGAAAAGATTCAAGTTAAAAGGTTCAAGTGCCGAGATAGATTATAAAAGGCAGATCTTGCTTCACTAATGTAATGTCTCCTCAGCCGGATCATCACCTTCTCTCCATCATAAGGTCAGAAGTGGGTATGTTCGCTGATGATTGAGCAAGGTCCAGCATCATTTGTCACTCCAGATACAGAAGCTGTCTGGGCCCATATGAAGTGAAAATTGGGCAATGTTCAGATTTGTGCTAACAATTAGCAAGTAAAACTTGCACAACATAAATTCCAGGCAATAACTATTTCACACAAGAGTGGATCTAACTGTTGCCTCTTTATATTCAATGATAGCACTCTGAATCCTCCACCATCAACTTGACCAGCCATATAAATGTGATGGTTACAAGAGCAAGTGAGAGGCTGTAAATTCTGTAGTGACTAACTTATTTTTGTCTCTCTCCAAAACCTGTCCACTATTTACAAGTGGCAAATTGGGCGTGTGATGGAATACAATCCAGTTTTTCCTGTTTGACTGCAGCTGCAGCACCATTCAAGAAGCTCAACACCATCTATGCTAAAGCAATCTCCCTGGTTGGCACTCCATTCATTACCCTAAGCATTCATACCCATCATCACTGGTGCACAATGGCAACAATGTGTAACAACTACAAGTTGCACAGCAGTAACTCACCTAGGCTTCTGCAATAGCACCTTCCAATTTATAACCTCCACCACTTAGGTGGACAAAGGCAGTTAACCACGTGAAACTTCCTATCCAAGCCACTCACCATCTTGACTTGGGATAAAATGCTGTTCCTTCTCTAATGTGAGGTTAACAACATTGTGGGCACACTCTGAGAATTACAGTGTTTCAAGAAGATAGATCACTACTATCTTCTCAAGAGCACTTGAATAGGAAGGTCAGTACTTGCTGGAATTTAAAAATAAATGCCTGAGGTCACAAAATAGTGAGTTGTGGTAAATTGCTGTTTTTAAGTCTTTAGATGATAGATAATGGTATTCACTAAGCAGTAGTGCCAGGAATACAAGCTTTGTTGATGCAAATTAACTTAAATATTGGAAAATAAAGTATTATTTCAAACTTTGTAAATGGCACTGGCTGTGCAGCAACCAGTGAGGATGATATCAGTGGACTGTAGCAAAACATAGGAGAGCAGAATGGGAAGGCAAGGATTGGAAAAGGTGGAATTGTTCTTGTATTAGCAAAGCGAGTTGAGGAGAGATCTGATAGAGTTCTATTAGAGCTTGGTAGGTTTAGGTAGGGAGATAAAGAAAACTTGTTCCCATTACCTAGTAGGACTCAAATGTGGACTCAAATTTTTACACATTGAGTGGTGGTGACATGGAACTTGCTGCTTATGAGAGTGGTAGAAGAGGAGATGATGGATGATTTTGAACAGAAATTTGACCAGCACTTTACCATGGAAATAAACTTGCAGAGATTGACTGGAGGAGTGTGGTTAACTGATTTGTTCTCTAGAAACCAGCATTGATACCAACTGAACAATCTCCTTTTGTGCTGTGATGATACTAGGCTCCGTGACCAGATTTTTTTTTCCTGCTTTCTAAGGAGTGTGAGAACTTTTCACAAATACTGGAGTCGTACTGGAGCAGTGTGTAACATAATAAACTGAGTTTGCTTCCTAGAAAGCTTTCAGACTATGAGCTTAAAGAAATACTGATCATTACGTAGAAATGACAACATTGAAACAAACCCTACTATGTTGTTTTCCAAACCCCAGTGCCATTCTATTCTGACATCCATTTTTCCATTCTATTCATTCACTTACCTAAATTATTCCGCAATGGTGACCAAGCCTCTGCTTCATTTATTAATGACAACAGTGCACTTCACACCCGTATAATATAACACAGAAAATAATTCTCTTGCTCTTTGACATAAACCTTTTACTTTTAATATTTAATCAGTTTGATAGCCGCAGAGAGAAACCTGTTTACCTTGACTGATTGGTCCTTGTCTTGAAACTTTCATTGTCCAGTTTGAGAGACATCTGAAGAAACATGTTCAGTTTTGGGAATCAAACTTCTTCAAAATTCTGTTAGCCTTGATTCTGGAGAATCTATGCTGTACCCTTTCTGTGGCTACTAGAGCTGTGATGAGGTTTGGTGTATAGCACAGCTTTACCAGTGTGCCTTTTGTGCTGCAGGGATATTGTCTCTACCTCTGAGCCAGCAAGCTCAGGTTAAAAGCTGATGCACTCCAGAAGTGTGCCATAACATTTCTGAAAAGATTCATTGGAAAATGTTTAGATTCTCCAGTGTCATGCCAGGGCTTAAACAATTACATTGCAAGTACAGGTCACGTAATTTTGTTTTTATTACTTGGAGTTTAGAAGGTTGATCTAATTGATGCTAAATGATTGCACTATGCATTGATCGGTACTTTAATGGACAATTCTCAGAATGTTACTCAGTCACCAAGCACCACTGTGTGTTGTTCAGCAATCTATTGTAAAAGCCTCTGCCCATGTTTGTTTCGGCGCAAGGGTAGAGGAGGTCACTGAACTCAATTTTCATAGTGAAGACCAATAAAAAAGAAACTGTAAATGCCAGAAATCTGAACTAGTTAACAGCAAAATTTGAAACACACAGCAGTTTCACCAATATCTCATATCAATCACATTCTCCAAATCATCTCTCTCGGTTGTCTGCCTGAAGGTAATTCCTACTCACAGCACCAGAATCTCCACTTTTTTATTTCTGATCTGCAGAATTCACAGAATGCCATTTTTATGGAAAACTTGAAGCCTGGGATAACTGCATTAAAAATCACACAACATCAGGTTATAGTCCAACAGGTTTAATTGGAAGCACACTAGCTTTCGGAGCGACACTCCTTCATCAGGTGATAGTCTGGGATAACTGCAATTGCTTTCCTGAAATAAGTTCATGTCTGGTTTATGACAAGTTGTTATATATCAATAATTTTCCAGGTTTTGGGACAAAAAACTGCAAAAGTAGAACATGTGTAGACATTACAGCTGTTTTACAATAGGAAGCTAAATAAATAACCATGTCATTATAATTTAAAATATTTCTATTAAAGGTATGAATTATTCAAAAATGATGAGTTAATAGCAAATACTAAAAATGTGAACCAATGCTATTTGATGCCAAGATAAAAGATTTTACAATTGACTTTGATGGAACTCAGCTGAGAATTTCAGCTTAGTTAAAAACCATAAACTGCCTCAGTATATAAGTGTACTACTTCTTGTGCATATACATTATGGTTAACATATGAACTTATTGCTAATAAAACATAATTTCATTTGGATATTTGAAGAGCTTTTGATCATGGCAAATTGTAAATAGAACGAGATTTCTTTGAAGAAACCATGCAATGAGTGGAATATTTGATTTCTGTGTAGTAACATGATCGTCAATCTTAAAGTGGTCTCAGTACATATTTTGATACAAAAATTACATATTCCTTCCTTAACTGTTCCCTTTAATATATTAAATGACTAATGTCCAACCTCTGCCTTTGTCACTTTGTGGCAGGGTGCTTGTAGATCAGAAACCTCTCACTTTTATGCCATCATTGCATGATGCTAGACTTAATCTCTAATCAGCGCTAACACTAGCACTGTTTAGCCTTGTTGATGTTGGGAGCTGCCTGCACCAAGTGAACATGTGCATCCTATGTGACACATGCACTTGGCACAGCCAATGTTCTGAGCTATTGTTCACCATTTAACAATTATCAATTTCATCAATTAATTGATGAAATTAGAACATAAGAAATTGGAGTAGGAGTAGGCCCTCAAATAAAATTGAAATACTGTGGATTCTGCAAATCTGAATTAAAAACAGAAAGTGCTCAGCAACTCTGGCAGCATCTGTAGAGAGAGAAAACAGAGCTAATGTTTCAATGTCTCTGCTTCGGCATTGGAAGGAGCTGGAAAGTTACTGTTTTTATCATGTGGACAGAGGGGAGTAAAAGCAAGTGGAAGAGATGGGGAGAGTGCTCAGAGCAAAAGACAAGGTAAGTGATAACAGTGGTAAAGGAGTGAAAGAGATATAAAATAGGTGTAAGTGTTAGATGTAAAAGGGAGAAAATGGATCTGCCCTTCTGAGAATAAAATCGACAAGACACAAGCAAGACATGGCTTGGGGAGGGCAGGGAATGTCAAGAGAAGACAGAGGTCATACTCTGAAGTTGTGGAATTCAATATTAAGTCCCAGAAATTGCAAAGTGCTTCTGAGCAGTAAGCTTCTGCTAACTAAAGAAATCAATACACTTTGAACCACCTGCTTGCATGTCCTCCAAGATCAGTAGACCTCCCACCTGTCATTGTTGTATATTTTTCCTATCTATTTAGCTTGTGTACTGTACTTAAACTGTTGTTTCATAATAAACTTGACAAATAGTGGTTACTAACTTTTGAGTTCTCGACTGCTGATGTTGGGTAATCCCTGAACCTAAAATTGTACCGAACTAATCCAATCTTGATTGCTTCAATTGACTTTCTTTTCATCTATTAAAATGTCATAGTTCTGGTGCAGGTTCTTTTGCCTTTACAATATTATTTATTTAAAATGAAAGGAAGACAGGGAAGGGGCACAGGAACTGGTCACTCACACTTTCTGAACTAAAATTTGTGCTTCAAGATTATATGATACCATGAAAGAATTTGTTTTGCTTTGTAACAATGCATGTCACTTGCCACCCTGCAGTATATCAAAACCAACAAATTGTATCTGTAGCTAAGTAAGAAAACCTAACAACTAAATGGGGAAAAGCTTCAGAAATCTGAAGCATAAAGGGACTTGGGGTCCTAGTTCAGTATCCTTTTAAGGTTAACACATGAGTTAAGTTGGTGGTTAGGAAATCAAATGCAATGTTTGCTTTCATTTCAGAAGGGGCTGGAATACAAGAGTAGAAATATTCTGTTGAGGCTGTATAAGGGTCTGGTCAAGCAGCATTTGGAATATTGTAGGCAGTTTTGGGCCCTGTATCTGAAGAAGGATGTGCTGGCATTGGAGGGGGTGCAGAGGAGCTTTACAAGAATGATGCAAGGAATGAAAGTTATTCATGTGAGGAAGGGTTGAGGACTCAGGGTCTGTGCTCAGTGGAGTGGAGAAGGAAGAAACCATTTGTACATTAACATTTCCCAATCCAGCACTGTTTAAAGAATAATCTGTCATTCTGTTTTTTTTCTGCTGAAGTGGATAACTTCCCATTTGTCCAGGTTATAGAGCATCTGCCATACACTTGTTGATTCACTCAGTTTGTCTAAATCAGCCTGAAACCTCTCTACTTCCTTATTGATACTTAATTTCTTTGAGTTCTGTATCACAACAAACTTTCAAGTATTACATTTAATGACCCTCGTTCAAATTGTTGACTTATAGCTGGTTCCCAAGCCCTGAACACAGAAGTATACCACCAATCACTACCTTTCTCTAAATAAAACTCACTTAATTCTACACTCGAATTGATAATCAATTCTCAATATACACTAGAATATTGCACATTAACACTGATATGGGACTTTATCAAAAGCTTTGTAAAAGTCCAAATGCAACATACATTCTGGTTCTCCAACATCAATTCTACAAGCAATATGCTTACGAAACTCCAGTGATTTTATCAACATGATTTCCCTTTTATAAATCCACGTTGACTTTGTCTAATCTGTTCTCTAAGTAATACTAATTTTTCAAGTGTCCCTGTTATTTCAACCTTTTAAAGACTCTAGCATTTTACATACCACTGGCATTAATGTTACTGGTTTAAAGTTTTCTGCTTTTGCATCTGCCTTCTCAAATAGTCGGGTTACATTTGTCACTCTCCAATCTGCCAGGATTGTTTCAGAATGTACAGCATTTTAAAGGTGACAATCATTGCATCCATTATCTCCACAGTTACCTCCCTAAGTACTCTGTAATATAGGTCCTAGGAATTTATTAGTTTTCAGTTCCATCAATTTTTCCAGAATCTTTTTACTCATACAATTTTCTTTAATTCCTCCTTTATAATAGACTCTTGTTTCCATGGCATTTTTGGAAAGTTATTTGTGCTTTCTTCTGTGAAAGCAAAGCGAACGTAATTGCTTCATTACTCTGCTGTTCTCTTGCTCACTGTCATCAATTCATAACAGTTGCCCCCATTAACAATTTTACTTTTATATACTGATGGAAGCTCTAACAGTCCACTTTGATGTTCCTTGCAATTTTTACTCTCATTCTCTATTTTGCCTCTCATTATTAAGCTTTGGGTCCTCCTTTGCTAAGTTCTAAACTGTTCCCAATCCTCAGCCTTGCAATTTTTTCAAGCAACTTTGAAAACTCATCTTGGATATATGCCATACTCAATTTCTTTTGTTAGCCATAGATTATCCCCTTTTTCTACTATATCTTTGCACCAGAAAGTGCACACTTTCAAATGCTGAACAATGTGCTTTTAAGTCATTTTGTCTCAAAGATTCGAGTGCTGAACAAAGTGCTTTAACTTTGCTAATTGAATGTCATAGTGAAGTAATTAATACCTCAATTTCTTCATTAAATGGTTTGATATTTTTAAACATTACATCCAGGAATGGATTACAAATTTGTCAGTTTCAACATGAAGGTCAATGCATGACTTTAAATCTCAGTTGTGTATTTGTAGGCTCAGATACTAATGGCTGGGAATTGACGCAACACCTAATTCAAATCCTATGCCGGATATAGAAGGGAATTCTTTTTGGTTTCTGAGTACAATAATGGAATGCTATTGCAAAAATTAGGATTGTAATTTACTGTGTTTTTCAACATTTTAAACATGTGTTATATAGCTTGGTTTGTCTCATTTTATCTTCATTTATTTTACATAATATACTACTGTTTTGCTGGCAAAAGCAAATTGGCAGCAATGTGTACTTGTATTTTCATGAAACACGATTGTGTTAAAACCAGAAAACAAGGATCTATCAAACCAGACTTCCATTCGGGATTTGACTTGCCCAGTAACAACATCAGATGGGATCATAACACCAACTATTCAAAACATTTGAAGACGCAACATTTAACTTAACACAAGACAACCAAAATAAATGGAAGGCAAGTCCTGTCTTCCCTTGACTATGCTCCATTTTGACAGATTTTCCTGGTTAGGGCTGCGCTTTGCATTTCTGGAAAAGCAATATGTGGAAAGCCCTGGAATGAATGAGGAATAGTAGAGAATAGTTTGCTATTCAAGTTGTATCTCTTCCTTTTTCTTCAGCAGAGCTCTTGGACAAAGGAAAAACTGACCATGCCCACTTACCTCACCTTGAGTCTACCCTGCAACTTGGCTAATCGCACAATGGCACTTACAATGCAGGTTATTCCACATGCCTGCAGCAGGTACGATGTGAAACTGGGCCTAACTCAGAGGTAGATACACTACCAATCGACTATAAGAGTCCCTTCAGTGAGAAGGATATTACTGAGAAGGTGCTGTTTCATAGCACTGTTGATAGCATTTTAATGATGAGTGAGAGTAGGATGATGGGGCAGCAATTGATTGAGTTGGATTTGTCCTGCTTCTTGCCGACAGGGCATATCTGGGCAATTTTCCACATTGTCAGGTAGAGCTAGTGGAGGAGGCTAAAGTGGATCATCTACTTGGCATTTTTAACTCAGGCTGACTAGTGTTGTAACTATACAGAAAGAGCTTAGCGAGGGGAATGGAAGTTCTGGAGCACAAGTCTTCAGCATTATTACTAGAAGGTTGTCAGGACCCATAGCATTTGCACTATTCAGTACCTCCAACCATTTCTTGATATCATGTAGAGTGAATCGAACTGGCTGAAGACTGACATCTGTGACACTGGAGACCTCTGGAGGAGGCTGAGGTAGATCATCCACTTGGCATTTCTGACTGGAGATTACTGTGAGTGATTCAGCCTTATCTTGGCTGCACCTTATTGTTGACCATGAGAGTGAAATCTCAGTTATTTATCTATGAGATTTACAACAAGTAACAACTACCCATAATTTAATCAATGACTTGCAATAATTCATAAAACAAAGCAG
Source organism: Chiloscyllium plagiosum (assembly GCF_004010195.1). NCBI lineage: Eukaryota > Metazoa > Chordata > Chondrichthyes > Orectolobiformes > Hemiscylliidae > Chiloscyllium > Chiloscyllium plagiosum. The sequence goes on from NC_057725.1 coordinate 13,015,105, forward strand.
TCAAGAAGATATCCTGCTTTTTCCTCCTTGTTGGTTGACACTTCACTGAAGTTCACATTGAGCCTTGAACATTACATCTATGGAAGAGCATTTCTAAGTTTCTTTTTAAAAGTAGAGGTACTGAATAATTGCAACATCCAGTGAAAGGCACAATAAAATTGTAGTTGAACGGCCTTTGTTCTTCAATGATTTACAATATTAGTCACACTATACTGGACAGCACGCTAAAAACAATTTCCAGCTATGTCAAAGATCACAGACTGCTTATGACCACCAGCATTTTTGCTCAGGATCTGTTTTGAAACCGATGCAACAATAATGAACTCTCAAATGCAATTCTATTTTTATACTAATATTTGTTTGATTATTACCATCTGCTGTGAGTTCTAGAATGTTTATAGGCTGCTGTAGTTTGAAGATTTGCTGGAATTGCCAAAACAGTTCACATTATTGGAATTTTGTCATGTTTACTGTCTGCTGAATGGGAGCATATTGGTCCAGCCTATCACTCACTGGACAGACCATTTGCTGGTATCTGCAGTGCAGGCAAAGTTCTTAGTTGCTAGTTGGTTACATCATCCATCCGAGAAAACAAATTGTCTGCCAATTTAAATAATTTCATATTATTCCATTGAATCTAGTTACATTTGTTTACATTAAAATACTTGTGATCATTTGCTAACATCAGTGAAAATTATTCTCAGACTTTTTTTATGAGAGCTTTCATTCTGGAGCCAATTCAGTTTAAGCTTAAGAAACAAATAGTGTATATACTATGGAAAATAATCAACAGAGTAGTATTTAAAAAAACATGCCCGACAGATTCAGGAGAGGTTCCCAAGTTCGTGGGATGATATCGAGACACCAACAGAACATTGCTTCTAAAAGTTTTAATTCCCTGCATGAAGCTGAAATAAGCTCCACTTGAATCTAAAAGCATCCACGATATCTCTTTTGGAAATAGTTAACCTTAATAATTAACAGTTGACGCTGACCCTATAATTATAAAGGCACTGAGCTCTCTTCTTTCATAAACATTTTAGCTTTTGTCTTGCCAATAAGATAAAACCTCGTGAAACAAGCAGGTAGTAAAAAGTAAATAAATTCAGAACATGCTGGCAAAAGTCAGCAGCATTTGTGGAGAGAGAAACGGAGGAAACACTTCAAGCCCAATTGGTGTTGATGCTTTGGGCAGTTCTATCAGTTTATGTATTAAAAACAATTACCCAAGTGCTGTTGTCAGTGAGGTACATAAAGGGACACACACAATTTTATTAGCAAAATATTTCTTATTCAAAAGACCACCTGACCATTTCCCAAACTCCCCCAATAATTACTCTCTGTCTAGCTCGATCCATCTGAGAAAGGATACTACCTGCAATGATCCATGTATTTGAGTCCAGCCATTGGAATCTCCTTCCTCTCTGACATAGGGCTGGCTCTCGTCATGAAGGTGGGTCTTGCAGGTCAGGGCAGATCGCTCCTGCATCTTCTTGGGTTGCCACACAGTCTTCTGCCACAATTCTTGCTGTGGAGTCTTCACTGAGGGGGTTGCTTCCAGGTATGTGTTTTTATCACTCCTCACTCTAGATCTTCCTGAATGTTCTGTGGCCTTTTCTCAAAGGGATAATGACATATGTTCAAAGCATCCAATAGGGTTGCACCTACACCCTTTACTGTTTTCATGTTGGGAAAGTTGTAAAGTGCATGTCTTAGGTACTAGCTGGAAGTTAAGGTGCCAGAAAGTCTGACTGATACTTCTCTAATACACAAACCTTGGGCTGGTTGTAGCTGGTTCCACCTGAACCTTTGTAACCTCTTTGATCTTGGTTTTTACTGTCTTCTGTAGCTGATAGCTGCTGTCTGATGTTTAATTTAGTTTGGCCAATTTTCTGTCAGACCCAATTTCTCTGGCTGTGGGTCAATTTGGAATGTTCAACTTTGATCACTTGCCCATACAATGTTTCCTGTTCCATTAATGCTGGGTTTCCCCAGAATTTTCAGTTTCTGGATATTTTAATCAACCTCTTTGGGCATGCTCTGACATATCATTGGGTCAGGTGAGATTTAAATGCAGACCTTCTGACCTTGAGGCGTGGACACTGCCATTGTGTCACACATCCCTTTATTCTCAGTTTTTATTCCAGATTTCCAGCTACAACAACTGTGAGACAGGACAAAAAATTGCACACGTACAATGTTTTCACATTCTTAAGCATTTCACAAGCAATGTGTAGCTTTGGAAATGCAATCACTATTGTGCAGCTAAACTATGACAGAAATTTGAGTTGAATAAATTTTATCTGAAATAGATAATTGATGAGATAAGATTGTTCTTGATTTGTGTTCGTGTGAAGTCAATGATGGTGACTTAACAGCCCATTAAATATCTGTTAATTTATATTTTCCATTGCGGTCAGTAGAAATTCACACAAACCCCGGGATAACACTAGCTGAGAGATTAATGCTTATGTGGACATCTTCCTCAAAAACTCTCAGATAGAATCACTACTGATCACCGAGTCAGGCAGGGCTTCTGTTTAATATCTCAGCTGAAAAAAGGAACTCCAAACAAAGCAGTCCAAACGACTCTTTGGATGCTGTATCTGAGTTCAGAACATGTACTCAAGTTTGGGGTGGGGCTGGCACGGAGGAGTGCAGTGCTTTGAAATCACTGTCAAATAAATCATTATACCTTGTCATGACCACGGGTCAGAACCTGAAAGTAATGTGAACATTCTGGAATGTATCTTTTTGAAGGAGCTGATGGAGCCAAAACGACCTTGGATGTAAATTAAGTTGCTATCTGAAGAGAGAGAGAGAAAGAGAAAATTTCATACCTGCTGATGTGACGGGAACTTACAATAACAACCCTTCAAAAAGAGGATGAGCCAACTCAAAACTGACTGGACTATGATCTCTTGGATTACAAAGGTAATAAGGGACTAACAATCTCCTGACCAACAGCAACACCATATTTCCTGCAGGTTATGTTGTAAGCTGCAGCCAAGTTTTGTTTTGTTTTCTTTTTGAAAAATACACATGGGCAGGGATTCAAATCCAACTTCAACCGTACTGGAGTGTGCCAGTGGGACTGAATATTCTCTTGTGCACCAGTGTTTGTACAAATGTTAGCATGCAGAGGCCACCATCAAAAAAAGATTCCTTAGTTGCCCCTGTGTTGCAGGTAAAGTAACACTCTCTCTCACTCTGAGTGCTGCAAACCAGAAAAAAAGAAACAGGACAACAAAGGTCTCTCTCTCTCTAATCCTGAATACTGGAATTCAATCATGGTCAGAAGGAATCAGAACTATAGAGTCTCAGCAAAGCAAAGGAATGTGAGCCTTATTGTCCAATGGCAACACCAAAGATATCAGTGATCTCCGAGACAACAGCTGCAACATTCAACTAAGCACTTGTTGTGAACAATTCAGAAACTGATCTGTGTTCAGGTTTCCCTGATTAACGAAACCTTGCACTTATAGCACAAAGAATAAAGAAAATTTACAGCCCAGGAACAGGCCCTTCATCCCTCCATGCCTGAACTGATACAAATCAACTGTCTAAACCTACTGCCCAATTCCTAAGAATTTGCATCCCTCTGCTCCCCACCTACTCATGCATCTATCTAGACACACCTTAAATGAATTTACCGTACCTGCCTCTACTGCCTCTGTTGGCACTGCATTCCAGGCACCTACCAGCCTCTGTGTAAAGTACTTTCCATGTGTACCCCTCCCTTCAACTTTTCACCTCTCACCTTGAAAGTGTGACCTCTCGTTATTGAATCCTTCATCCTGGGAAAAAAGCTAATTTCTATTTACCCTGTCTATACCTTTCATGATTTTGTAGATCTCAATTAGGTTACCCCTCGATCGCCCTTTTTCTAATGAAAACAATCCTAACCTACTCAACCTACCTTCATAGTTAGCACCTTCCATATCAGGCAACATCCTCATAAACCTTCTCTGCACCCTCTCCAAAGCGTCCACATCTTTTTGGTAATGTGGCGACCAATATTCTATTTAGAATATGTACACAATATTCTAAACGCGGCTGAACGAAAGTCTTGTACAATTTTACAATGACTTGCCAGCTCTTATACTCAATACCCCGTCCGATGAAGGCAAGCATACCATATACCTTCTTGACCACTCTATCCACCTGTACTCTATTCACCTGTGCAGCAACCTTCAGGGTACAATGGATCTGAACTCCCAGATCTCTCTGCTCATCAACTTTCCCCAAGGCTTCTCTGTTTTCTGTATAATTTGCTATAGAATTAGATTTCCCAAAATGCATCACCTCACATCTGCCACTTCTCCACCCAACTCTCCAGTCTATCTATATTCTCCTGTATTCTTTTACAGTCTCTTATGCTTTCTGCTACTCCACTAATCTTCGTGTCATCTGCAAACTTGCTGGTCATACTAACAGTGCCCTCTTCCAGATCATTTATGTATATCACAAACAACAGTGGCCCCAGCACTGATCCCCGTGGAACACCACTGGTCAACTTTCTCCATTTTGAGAAACTCCCTTCAACTATTACTCTCTCTGTCCTGTTGCTCAATCAGTTCTTAATCCACCTAGCTAGAACACCCTGCAAACCAGGTGACTTCATTTTCTCCATTAGTTTATCATGGGGAACCTTATCAAATGCCTTACTAAACTCCCTGTATATGACATCAACAGCCCTTCCTTCATCTATCAACTTGGACACTTCCTCAAAGAACTCTATTAAGTTGGTAAGGCATGATCTCCCCCGCACAAAACCATATTACCTATCACTGATAAGCCTATTCTTTTCCAAATATAAATAGATTTTATCACTCAGTACTTTCTCCAGCAACTTTCCCACCACTGACATCAGGCTCACTGGTCTGTATTTACCTGGAATATCCCTACTGCCCTTCTTGTACAGGGGGACAACATGAGCAACCCTCCAGTCCTTCGGCCCTCACCTGTGTTTAAGGATGCTACAAAGATATCTGTCAGGGCCCCAGCTATCTCCTCTGTCACCTCCCTCAGCAACCTGGGATAGATCCCATCCGATCCTGGGGATTTGTCCACCTTAATATCTTCTAGCCTACCCAACACCTCTTCCCTACTTCTGTAAACGTGATCCGCACTAATCAAACTTCTATTTCTAATCTCAACATTCATCACGTTCCCCTCTTCAGCGAACACTGATGCAAGGGAATCATTCAGAATCTCACCCGTTCTCTCAGGTTTGACACACAGCCTTCCTTCCTTATCCTTTAGTGGACCAATCCTTTCTCTAGTTACCCGCATGCTTCTTATATAAGAATAAAAGACTTTGGGATTCTCCTTCATTCTGCTCACTAAAGCTATTTCATGACCCCTTTAGCCAGCTTGATTCTTCATTTAAGACTGGTCCTACTCTCCTGATATTTCAGCAGGGCCCATTCTGTTCTTAGCTGCCTCAACCTTATGTACATTTCCCTTTTCCTCTTGGCTAATCACACCATTCCTCCTGTCATCCACGGTTCGCGAATCTTGCCCTTCCTATCCTTTGCCTTCAACATCCTGCACTACCTTTAACCTATCTTTGAAAGCCTCCCACATATCAAATGTGGACTTCCCTTCAAATAGCTATGTCCAATTCACATTTACCAGCTCCTGCTTAATTTTGATATAATTGGCCTTGGCCCAGTTTAGTACTCTTCTCTTAGGACCACTCTCATCTTTGTGTGCGAGTATTTTAAAACTTACAGAATTGTGGTCACTGTTCCCAAAGACATTCCCCACCGCAACTTCTATCACCCGGCCTGACTCATTCCCCAACACCAGGTCCAATATGGCCCCTTCCCTCGTCAAACTATTGACATACTGCTCTAGGAAACTCTCCTAGTTGCTTCTTACAAATTCTGCCCCATCCAGACCTCTGACACTAAGTGTATCCCAGTCAATGTTAAGAAAATTAAAATCTCCCATCACCAACACCCTGTTGCCTCTACATCATTCCAAATCTGTTCACCTATTTGTTCTTCTACCTCACGCTAACTGTTGAGAGGCCTGTAATACAGCCCCAACAATGTAACTGCGTCCTTCTTATTTCTCAGCTCCACCCATAATACCTCACTACTCAAGCGCTCCATAGTGTCCTACTTTAGCACAGCCGTGATATGATCCCTGACCAGCAATGCAACTCCACCTCCCCCTTTTACTTCCCTCCCTGTCCTGTCTGAAACATCTATATTCCTGGAACATTTAGTTGCCAATCATGCCCTTCCTTCAACCAAGTCTCTGTGATTGATCGCAATCCCACATAGATTTGAACATTTCTTGTACTTATGACTAGCTCTTTACATTGCTCTGCACTGTTTTCAAACTTGCGTTGAAATCGCATTGTGAATGGACTCTGGAACTGAACTGGTTCACCGTGTCTGCTGTTTTAAACCTTTATCTTTTTGGAGTCCCCTCTTATTTCTAAGTTGTGTGTATTCATGTTGTGTAACTGATATTTTCTCGAATTTCACAATGAATAAACTGACTCTTTGTTAATCCCTGGTTCAATTGGCTCCTTTTAAAACACAATTTCATCTGGGTCTGGGAGAAAGTTAAGGAAAGGATCCTTTTTAAATTAACTTTGTTGCATCCAAATAAAGTGTTGGGTGAATCAAGAAAGGGAGCTAGTTCATCCTTCATCAGGCAGGAGTTTAAAAGTTTGGGATATCCCATCGAGAACTGTATCAGACCTTGCTTGGGGTCTAGTTGCAATAAGCCCTTCAGGAAGCCATTTTTAATTCTGCATCTAATTTTTTTGTACTCATTTTAAGTAGAAGGAAAACCTACCCTATTATCAGCTGTTATTGATTTTGCTAATCTTAAACTAACATCAACATTTTTAGCATAGAACCCCTAGAGCGTGGAAGCAGACCAATTCGCTCATCAAGTCCACACTGACCCTCTGAAGAGCATCCTATCCAGATCCATCCTGCTATCTCTGCATTTCCCATGGCCAATCCACCTAGCCTGCACATCATAGGCAATTTGGCACAGCCAATCCACCTAAACTGCACATCTTTGGACTGTCGGAGGAAACTGGAGCACCCGGAGGAAACACATGCAGACATGGGGAGAAGGTCCAAACTCCACACAGACAGTAACCCAAGGGTGGGGTTGAACCTGGGTCCCTGGCACTGTGAGGCAGCAGTGCTAATCACTGAGCCACCATGCTGCTCAGGTGTTCAGAAGCAAATCCATTCACAGCACACATAAATATGCTTGGCTTAATGATGAAAATTCAGGCAACCAAGAAAGATGTAAAAATGCCAATTAAGCAGGTGAATTGCTTCTGGAGAAGAAAGAACACATTTTGTGTCATGTATTGGAACAACTGCAGTTATGGACAATTTATGGACAGGGCGGCACAATGGTTTAGTGGTTAGCACTGCTACCTCACCAGCACCAGGGACCTGGGTTCAATTCCAGCTTCAGGTGACTGCCTCTGTGGAGCTTGCACGTTCTCTCAGTGGGTTTCCTCTGGGTGCTCTGGTTGCCTCCCACGGTCCATAGATGTGCAGGTTAGGTAAATTGGCCAAGCTATATTGTCCATTGTGTTCAGGGGTGTGTAGGTTAGGCGCATTTGTCAAGGTAAATGTAGAACAATAGGGTAGAGGTGGGTGTGTTGCTCTTTGGCGGGTCAGTGTGGACTTGTTGGGCCAAACAGCCTGCTTCCACACTGCAGGGATTCTGTAATTTCTATAAAACACTTGTGGGTGTGCAAACATGTAAAATTCACCTCGGACAGTAAAGTCAAAGAAGACGTAGTACAATGTCAACTGGGTTTATTTCAAACGCACAACTTTCTGTTAAACAGGAGCCTCATCAGGTAAAAAGTGATCCAGTAACAAAGAAGGAGATGTTTAGTTAAGATAAATGTAACATGGGACTAATAATTCCATATCACTGACTTTGCATTGCTATGTAACACTAACTTCACTGATAGATCTTTGTATAAAATCCACTTTTGGTGGAAGTTTGGCAGGCACAGGATATAAGGCTGCTTGTTAGGCATTGTAATTCTTCAGTACTTTGCAAGCTTGATGGGAATGGAATAATCTTATTTAAAATTGCAGATCCATCTAGAAAATGTTCACTTTCACAGAATAAAGAATGCACCAAACATGTGCAAGTAGAAAATCCTGCAAACGGAAATTCAGTATTTAAAAGGTCAATCAAGTTGAAGGCTGTGCCATAACAAGAGAGAGACTAGTGGAAATATTTGGGGAAGAGATCTTCTCTGAATGTGTAATCAAATACAGGCTGATGAGGCTTCAGGCAATGCTTTAAAATTAGGACAGTTCATTCCTAGTTCGAAAGGACACAGAACAATACTAGCACTTACAGTAGAAGAAAAAGACACTGACCTCTCCTTTCACATCCAAAGGAGGAAATGCTTAACACGAGCGTAACAATTGGCAAATAAAGCTCTTCAGGAGGTGGCTCTGCGAGGGCAGTGAGAGGAGTGCAGGAAAGACTAAAATTTGGCAGCAGTATTTAATTTCCTGAGGAGAAGGCCACAGTAGCACTCTCCGCTATCCCCACTTAAGGAAAGGTACCCAAAAATAATCAAAAGACCGTTAGTAACAAAATGCTATACATACAGGTCAAGTGGCCCATCAAACAAACTCCAGTCATTTGGCTTTTAAAAACTAAGTTTAACATATATTATCTAAAACAAATAAACTCCAACAGAGAAAAATGTTTTGGCTTTAGATTTAAAAACATTCTTAGGGGTTCAAGCATGATTGTTTCTGGATATTCAAAGTGAATATCTTTGTCAACACTGGAATGAATAATGTGGTAAGACTTTAACAACTCTTTGACTAACCTGGTAACAACCCTTCTAACATCTTTATTAATTTTGCATCTCTGCATAGGAGGGTTGAAATGTTTTTTGGTGTTAAATGCTAGATATTGAAAATCTTTACTGACCATGCTTAATAACTCACTGTTTTTGAATGCTACATTGAAATACAATATACTAGGATGGAGGATAAGGTAGCATACTGGCTATGCTACTACATTATTAGAGTAAAACATAAGCTACTGATCGCGAGACATGAGTTCAAGTCCCAGTACAGAATTGACTCAGCTACTCCCATACATCTGGAATAAAAACCTGTAGAAGCAATGATGATAGTTAATTGCATTGAAGATTTATGGTCCAGAACTAGCTGTGCTCCTGGTCAACCTATTCCAATATGGTTACAAAACTAGCATCGAACTGACAGTCTGGTAAAATGCTGAGGTTTGTTCAGTACACCAGAACAAGTCAAATCCAAATTAGTCTTTTACTGCCTTGCTAGTTTATTCTTTATCAAATGCAAAGCATTAGAAGGTTTTGTCAATAGTGCTATCAAGCAGCCCTTATAGAGTAATAACCTGCTCACTTTGGATCCTACCAGAGGCCATTGAGCTTCTGATCTCACTACAGCTTTGGTCCAAGTCTGGATAAAGGAACTGAACTCCACAGGTGAAGTCAGAGTGAATGCCCTTGACATCAAGACTGCATTTGACCTAATGTCACATCAAGAAGCTCTGGTAAAACTGAAGTCAATGGGAGTCTTGGCTGGTTGGAGTCATGCCTGGCACAAATGAAGATGGTTGTAAATTTTGGATGTCAGTTATCTGACCTCTATGATGCTTCTATGGGAGTTGTTCAGGGTAGTGTCTTCATCAATGACCTTGTCTTTTTCGTAAGGTCAGAAATGGAATGTTCACTGATGACTGCATAATGTACAACACCATTTGGGATTCTTCAGATACTGAAGCAATCCACGTCTAAATGCAACAAGATCTGGACAATACCCAACCTTGGGCTGATGTGCCAAATATCATTCATGTCATACAATTGCCAAACAGTGTCACCTCTAACAAGACAGAATCTAACCATCACCACCTTGTCGTTCAATGGCATTGCCATCACTGAATTTCCCACTATCAATGTCCTGACGGTTTATTATTGACCAGAAGCTGAACTGGACCAGCCATATAAATATTGGGGGTACAAGCATGTCCTGAGGCTCGGAATTCCATGATAAACAACTTCCTGCTCGACTCTCAAAGCCTGACCACCTACAAAGCATAAATTAGAAGTGTGATGGAATATATTTGCGTGGTTGAGTGCAACTCAGCATCATGCAGGAAGCTCGACACCATCCAGGACAAAGCAGCTTGCTTCCCTGGTACCACATTCACCTCCTCACTATTCAGTTCCTTCACACCGATGCCCAGTAGCAGCAGCAGATTGTACCATGCACTAGGTTCACTGCAGCAACTCATCAAGGCTCTTTTGTCAGCACCTTCCATACCTATAGCCTCTACTGCCTAGAAAGACAAGGGCAGCAGATATATGGGACACACGTCTTCTGCGAATTTCCCTCCAAGCCACTCACCATCCTGACTGACAACTATATTGTAATTTCTTTACTGTTGCTGGATCTCCCTCCCTGACAGCACTGTTTCAACACACCAAGGACTGTAGAAGTTCAAGAAAGTAGCTCACCACCAATCTCTCCAGGTAACTAGGGATGGCGAATAAATGTTGGCCTAGCCAATGGTGCCCACACTTCCTTGAATGGCTATAAACTGAATAAAACTCTAGCTTGTTATACAATCTTTCTGGTTCACTAATGTTCATCAGTACTCTGTCTGACATGTGACTTCAGATCCATACTGATGTAGTTGAACAAAGAAGAAGAACAAAGAAAACTTCCAGTCCAGGAACAGGCCCTTCAGCCCTCCAAGCCTGAGCCGATCCAAATCCACTGTCTAAACCTGTCGCCCAATTCCTAAGCATCTGTCCAGACGCTTCCCACCTACTCATGCATCTGTCCAGATGCTTCTTAAATGAATCTACCGTACCTGACTCTACTACCTCTCCTAGCAATGCATTCCAGGCACCTACCAGCCTCTGTGTAAAGTACTTCCCATGTGTATCCTCCTTAACTTTTCACGTCTCACCTTGAACACGTGACCTCTCGCTTTTGAAACCCTCACCCTAAGAAAAAGCTTATCTCTATCTACCCTGTCTATACCTTTCATGATTTTGTAGACCTGAATCCCCCCTCAATTTCCTTTTTTCTAATGAAAACAATCCTAACCTACTCAACCTCTCTTCATAGCTAGCACCTTCCATACCAGGCAACATCCTCGACAACCTTATCTGCACCCTCTCCAAAGCGTCCACATCCTTTTGGTAATATGGCAACCAGAACTGTACACAGTATTCTAAATGCAGCCGAACCAATGTTTTATACAATTTTAACATGACCTGCCAGCGCTTATACTCAATACTCCGACTGATGAAGGCAAACGTACCATATGCCTTCTTGATCACTCTATCCACCTGTGCAGCCACCTTCAGGGTCCAATGAACCTGAATTCCCAGATCTCTCTGCTCATCAACTTTTGTCAAGGATCTTCCGTTTACAGTATAGTCCGCTCTAGAATTAGATTTCCAAAATGCATCACCACCCATTTGCCTGGATTGAACTCCATGTGCCACTTCTCAGTCCAACTCTCCAGGCTATCTCTATTCTCCTGTATTCTGTGACAGTCCCCTATGCTTTCTGCTTCTCCATCAATCTTCATGTCGTCTGCAAACATACTGATCAGACCAACATTACTCCAGATCATTTATCTATATCACAAACAACAGTGGCCCCAGCATTGATCCCTGTGGAACACCACTGGTCAACTTTTTTCATTTCAAGAAACTCCCTGCAACTACTATTCTCTGTCTCCTGTTTCTCAACCAGTTCTTCATCCACCTGGCTAGAACACCCTGCACACCATGTGACTTTCTCCATTAGTTTACTATGTGGAACCTTATCAAACGTCTTACTAAACTCCATGTATATGACATCTACAGCCCTTCTTTCACCTATCAACTTGGTCACTTCTTCAAAGAACTCTATTAAGTTGGTAAGGCATGATCTACCCCACACAAAACCATGTTACCTATCACTGATAAGCCCAAATATTTTCCAAATATAAATAGATTTTATCACTTAGCACCTTCTCCACCAACTTTCCCACCACTGATGTCAGGCTCACTGGTCTGTAGTTACATGGAATATCCCTCCTACCCTTCTTGTACAGGGGGACCACATGAGCAACCCTCCTGTCCTCTGGCACGTCACCTGTGTTTAAGCTGAACTGTCTAACGGCCCTAGCAAGCTACCCATTACTATACACAAAGGACTCTCCAGGCTATCTCTATTCTCCTGTATTCTGTGACAGTCCCCTATGCTTTCTGCTTCACCATCAATCTTCATGTCGTCTGCAAATATACTGATCAGACCAACATTATTCCAGATCATTTATCTATATCACAAACAACAGTGGCCCCAGCATTGGTCCCTGTGGAACACTACTGGTCAACTTTTCTCATTTCAAGAAACTCCCTGCAACTACTATTCTCTGTCTCCTGTTTCTCAACCAGTTCTTCATCCACCTAGCTAGAACACCCTGCACACCATGTGACTTTCTCCATTAGTTTACCATGTGGAACCTTATCAAACATCTTACTAAACTCCATGTATATGACATCTACAGCCCTTCTTTCACCTATCAACTTGGTCACTTCTTCAAAGAACTCTATTAAGTTGGTAAGGCATGATCTACCCCACACAAAACCATGTTACCTATCACTGATAAGCCCAAATATTTTCCAAATATAAATAGATTTTATCACTTAGCACCTTCTCCACCAACTTTCCCAACACTGATGTCAGGCTCACTGGTCTGTAGTTACATGGAATATCCCTCTTACCCTTCTTGTACAGGGGGACCACATGAGCAACCCTCCAGTCCTCCGGCACGTCACCTGTGTTTAAGCTGAACTGTCTAACGGCCCTAGCAAGCTACCCATTACTATACACAAAGGCAGCTGTCCATTGCTTAGTAAAGGAAATTAGGGATGTGCAATAATTGATGGCCTGGCCAGTGACACCCACACCTCATAATTAGATTTTAAAAAACTTATTTCACTCAATGCTAATCATTTTCTTCACTCAGGGCATAAATTGGAATACCTAAATGTTCTCATCTGTGTTCGAGTCTCATGTTGCCATATTATGTGATTGGATGAAAATGTAAGGACATAAGAAAAAGAAGGAGGAGTCAACCATGTGGGTCCTCCAGCCTGTTCTGTCATTTCGTACGTTCATGGCTGATCTCAGGCTTCATCTCCACTTTCCCATTTCATCCCAAAAATCCATGTATCCCAGGTTTAAAGGTGTAAGTCAAGGACTGGTGCACTTTATCATTTCCACAACCATAAACTAACAGCACTGTGGATGCACTTAGAGTACAACCAGAAATTAACAGAACTGTGCTCAGACTGATGATACAAGGACTGCAGCGATTCAAAAAGGCAGAGAAAATGTGAAAGAAATCTCCATACCATGAACAAATGAAACAAGGTATCTTCTTAGCCATTCATGGGATATGGAGACACTGGCCAGATCTGCATCTATTGCCCATCCATAATTGCCCTTAGGAACATGGAGCCAAGGTGAATTCTTGAACTGCTCAAGTTCATGTAATCTAGGCACTCCCTGACCACTGTTAGAAAGGGTGCTTGACTCAGCAACAGCGAAGGGGTGGTGCTACAGTTCCAGGTCGAGATGATTTCAAGGTTTAGAGGAGAACTTGCCAGTGGTGGTTTTCTATGCACCTGCTTTCCTTGTCCTTACAGGAGGTAAAGGTTGTGAGTTTGGAAGAAGGCCATATAATGAGTTGATACAGGGTATCTTTACACACCACTGCCACTATGTATTGATGGATGGAGTGTCAATTAATCAGCTTGAATGTCTTGAGTGTTCGAGCTGCATTCATCTGGGTAAATGGAGGGTATTGACGTTTCCTTAATGATTCCTGAAGAAGGGCTTATGCCCGAACCGTCAATTCTCCTGTTCCTTTGAAGCTGCTGCGCTTTTCCAGCAACACATTTTTCAGCTCTGATCTCCAGCATCTGCAGTCCTCACTTTCAGCAAATGGAGGGTATTCCATCACACTTCTGATTTGTGCTTCATAGATAATAAATAGGCAAATGAGGACTCAAACATTCACCGCAATTCCTAACCTCTGACCCTGAATGCACAAAGTCTTCTTACCTTCCTCTGAAGGCAATTTAATGCCAAATGTGTTGGGCAGGTAGAATTATTTATTAGAGTATTAAAGATCATGTTTGTATGTGGGAAGGCAGTTTCATTGCAAATTTAGGTAGCTACCTTTAGTTTTACCTGGGGAAAAGAATCATCCATTTTAATAGGACAATTGACTTCAAAGGAACAAAGATTTGAGTAATCTACTTTGCCACAGTACTCAATCCTATATTTCAGGCATCAGTGTTGCCAACATATTATCTGTTGTGGCTTTGTTTCCACTGGGAATATTTGTAATGACTAAGGTAATGAATCACAGCCACTAATCCTTTTTATTGGCATTAGTCTAAGTTACGAGGTAAAAACAACGACTGCAGATGCTGGAAACCAGATTCTGGATTAGTGGTGCTGGAAGAGCACAGCAGTTCAGGCAGCATCCGAGGAGCAGTAAAATCGACGTTTCGGGCAAAAGCCCTTCATCAGGAATAAAGGCAGCGTGCCGGAAGCGTGGAGAGATAAGCTAGAGGATGGTGGGGGTGGGGAGAAAGTAGCATAGAGTACAATAGGTGAGTGGGGGAGGGGATGAAGGCGATAGGTCAGGGGGGGAAGGGTGGAGTGGATAGGTGGAAAAGAAGATAGGCAGATAGGACAAGTCATGGGGACAGTGCTGAGCTGGAAGTTTGGAACTAGGGTGAGGTGGAGGAGGGGAAATGAGGAAACTGTTGAAGTCCACATTGATGCCCTGGAGTTGAAGTGTTCCGAGGCGAAAGATGAGGCGTTCCTGCTGTGCTCTTCCAGCACCACTAATCCATTAGTCTAAGTTACTGCTACCAACTGGCAAAGGGTGCCCACACAAATCTTCAGTAGAAGATAGACTTAGTCTTGATTAACAGAATATCTTTATTACATAATACTTAATAACTAGTTGCGTAGCATCTGAGTTATGTGAGGGTTCTTTGTAAGACTTCAGGCTACACCCAGGATTATGTACACATTATTGTTACTGTTACATTATAGTACACAAGTCAGTGAACATTGCATAACTAAAACACTGATTAGTTCCTCCCAGGAAGAGTCTTTTATATCCTGATTACTGGAGTTTACTTTGCGATATCAATTTACCCTTTCAGGTATTAACTGTCTTACATAACACTTTCCATCAAATTTGTAATGAACCTGCCTTCCCACATACAAACATGATCTTTAATACTCTAATAAATAAGATACATTTAGAAATAATGAGGTGACCCCCTATTGGTACAAAAATGTAAACAAACCCAACAGTCACTCACAAGTAACCCACAGACCAAGGCTAATGCTCTATAGACGAGTTCAAATCATATCTGATGGAATCTGAATATAATCAATTAATAAACCTGGAGTCTCAGTAATGGTTACCATGAAATTATCATTGACTGTCAGAAAGCCAACTGGTTCACAAACGTCTTTCAGGGAAAGAAATCTACTGTCCTTACCCAATTTGGCCTCTATGTGACTCCAGGCTCATAGTAGTGAACCTCTGAAGTGGGCGGAGCTGAGGCTCAGCGGTTAGCATTGCTGCCTCACAGTGCTGGGCATCTGGGTTCGATTCTACGCTCGGGTGACTGTTTGCGTGGAGTTTGCACTTTCTCCCCATTCTGAGTGGGTCCCCTCTGGTTTCCTCCCACTTTCCAAAGATGTGCAGGTTAGGTGGATTGCCATGCTACATTGCCCATAGCATCTAGAGATGTGCAGGCTAGGTGAGTTGGCCGTGGGAATTGCAGGGTTACAGGGATGTGATGGGTCTGGGTGGGAGGGTCAATATGGACCAAATGGCCTATTTCCACACTGTAGGGATTCTATGGAGTGGCCTCACAAGCCAATCACTGCAAGGCAACTAGAGATGGGCAACAAATGCTGGCCTTCACAGTATGATCACATCCATAAAAGAATTTAAAAAATAACTTGTTTTGAGGGTTATAGCATACTTTCCAATTTGACTCTTTCAGATATCTCAGCATTTATGATTGAACTGAACTGTGTTTTTTGCATAAAAATCAAATGCTTTTTGAGTAGCACCAATGTGGATTTCAGTGTTAGTAATTAGTTAGCTTGTTGATCTGCTGTCTCTTGCAATTTAAACCTTTTAACCACGTGTAGGGTTGTGTTCTGGATGTCCACAAAACTAAGGCAGAGCAAATTGCATTATCTGACACAAGGTGCCAAAATGTGTGCAGTGGGGTCTTAAACATGCAACTTTCTGACTGAAGGGCAAGGGATAAGTGCACAATAATTTTGTATGGCTTGTCTTAGTTGTGAAATGTAGCCAAATCTTTCTCATTTGTTTGACATATGTAATACCCACTATCAATTCAAACCAATGTCTGATATTCAAAATCAGGGTGAAGCCTGGTTCACTGCTCTCTAGCTCTTTCCTTCTTTCTCTTTAACCCTCTAGTATCTCTCTGTCTTTCTCCAATCCTTCTCACTTCCCTCTCCCTCCATCTCATTCTCTCTTCCTCCTCGTCACCCCCGCCTTCTCTCTGCTTCTCTCTTCCCCAACTCCCACCTCTCTCTTATATTTCTCTTCACTGCCATACTCTGACTCATCTCTTTCTCTCCCTTTCTCTTTTTTCCTTTCTCTCTTCTTCCTCCTCTGTTTACATTCTCTCACTCTCTTCCCTCTCTCCTCTCTCTCTTTCCCCTTTCTCTCCATTCATTCTCTCATTCTTGTCTTCCTCTCTGTCATATTTTCCATCTTTCTTTTCTCCCTCCCCTTTTATTTCTGACTGCCTCTTCTCCTCTTAGAATCCCCTCTCTCTTCCACTTTCCTTCTTCCTCTTCTCTCCTTCCCCATCTCATCTTTCTTCTCCCTGTCTTCAACTTGCTCCTTTCCACTTTCTCGCTTACTACTTTTCCCTCATCTCTCTTCCATACTTCCTCTCCCTCCTTCTCTTTCTATGTCTTCCCTTTGTCTTACTCCCTCTCTTTCCTCACCTCTCCATCTCAAGACATTTGTTTGTATATATATTAAATACAGAATAGAACTATACTTTGGCCCAATTTGTCAAATTGGACGAGTTCCCCCCTTTTCACAGTATGAAACCTGCGTACCACCAGAAAATGGAATTTTGTTTTGATGTATCTGAGCTAAAAATCAATTTGAACACAAAAGCAGTTCAGTGCTAATTCCCAAAATGAAACACACATAAGCTCCATTATACCACAAATTTCTATCAAGTTTCCCTCAAATATGAAACATTTGATCCATATTCTTAGCTTCTATTCATGCACAAAGAGATCATTTAATTTCAATACATTTCCAGTTATAACAGACATAACTGACATGCATGAATGCATGCACTAAATAATAAAATATGCATGAAAATTGACAACCCTCAGTTCTAGCCTTGGAGCCAAAGAATTTATTATGGTTCTTATACAATCACAGCAATTGAACTAAGAGACAGCTTATGAGAATTCCCCTATTTAATATTAGATAGAAGTGTTAGATAGCAGATACCTTCACTGCAATATATCAGAACAATAGAATAGTAATTTTTCTGGATGTATTTGTCTCTTTAAAATATCTCAGGTCTAGCATCAGACAAATACAATTAACACTGGGCCAATAATATGGGGAAATCACCATTGATAGTTGTACCAGTTGAGAAACCTGCTTTTTTTAAAAACTTATTTATGGGATGTGGGCATCAGCAACATTACCGTTATACCATCCTGTCTCCCAAATGGAGAATTGTCTGGGGCCTTTTGTAAAGTAACTCAAAATATTTCATAAGACCTTATGAAAATGCACTGTGAAATGACATAAATACCCTGTCACAAAATGATGAATTACGATGACTATAAGTTAAAGTGAAAGAGCTAATATAAACGCCTTTCCTTCTCTGTCCATTTTGTCCAGCATCAATGAATTTGATTTGTTAAACATATTGCTGTTTCTGGGTAGAATTTGGATTCATTACGTTTCATATGTTGGACATTAGAAACTGGAAAATAGAGCAAGATTTTATATTTTCGTGAGGATCTAGCATTCAAATATTATACTTGGAAAACAAATTATTTATAATTTCTCTTAAGGAATGGTTTGGTTCACTGCAATTTAACATGAGAATTATGCTTGGATCAGTTACTCGAACCATAAAGGTAACGATTTATATAAGTTTCAGGTTTTACATTTCCATCTCATAAGGTATACTGTAGACTTGTAGGCTAAGATAAATGATAACTTCTGAACTGCTCACTTAAATTTATGCAGCAAATGCAACATTTCTTAAAGCATGAGCACATTCTGAGGGAGAACCATTGAAATCAGACCATTCTTATACATGTAAATTCCAGCTCTGGTAGTCAATTTCTCTTTCACACTCCAGGGCAGAGTCTGTAGGATCCAAAATGAGGTGCTGAGAAAGACTTTCTGAAAATAAATTGAAGTAAATGGACAACAATTAGGTATGGTGTAAAGCAGGCTGCTGATTGGCATTTGGCCAGTTTCCCATTATTGATATGGACCAATTTACCCATCCCAAAGTGTTTAATATTATTGCTTTCAATAATAAAGCAAGATCTTTGAAGACATTTTCTTATGCAGAAGCTTTGTTGGGAATGTTGAATGATTTGCCAGAAAATGTGGCAAAGTAAGAATCTGTAATAGCTTTAATATATGATGGATACATGTTAAGAAAAGACAAATTTAAAATTTGAAAAAGCTGGGGAGTGGTGAAAAATGGATGTCTCTTTCAGTGTCCAGGCACAATAGTTAAGAAACCTTCTCCTGTGCGAGACAAATCCATGATTCTCTCTTAAATCTTGGGTACTTTTCACTTAGTAGGATGCTTAATAGAAGATATATAATCAGGTTAACATGGTAAATTTCAGTCTGAAACATAAAGTTGATTTCAGAGTGTGTCCCATTATTTAACATGCGGCATCTTCTCAATTGACTGTGTGTTTTTTCACATCAATGAGCTTTTTACACAAATAAAAATATGAGAATGAGAACGTATGGAATAAGGAAAGGGTTCATTCAGCTCATTGTTTCTAACTGACCATGTAAAATTCGTATTTTCATGGACTCTGCTCAACTTGAATGAAGTGAATAACTTCACCCAAGAAAATAATGCTCAGTGAAAGTTTAGCCTAAGGCTGAAAGTGATTGAGCTAAACGTCGGGGTGTAAAATCGTAACATTAAAAACAGGATGTATCTGCCCCTGGTTAGCTTTAGAGTGACATTAATACAAGGCTGGCATCAAGTCTTCTGATCCTCCTATTAGTGAACGACTGGTGCAGAGAAAACTAAAGATTTGTTGTAAAAGTAGAACACAAATTTGTGCTGAAATGGCTAATCTGATTTAAAATAAAATTGTGGTTCTTCATAATGACACATTTTGATTCATAGGACCTCCATATTCACTCAATCAAGATCCCACAATTTACACTTTCATGAATGTAACTCTTATTATAAGAAACCTTCATGACCACACATCATATATGCCTTGTATAAATCTCACTATTTATTTTTGAGAGTTTCCATTAAAAAACAATTAACAACACACGTTTTATATAAGAAAGAGGTTAGTTTATTGCACAACTATTACTGGACATTATTTAAGTAAAAAGTGGTAACACTATTAGATAAAATAAAGATAGATAGATTTCAAAGTAAGCAAGAATATAATTTATTATGAAGGTGAACATGAGATCAGTGTCTACTACCATTGCATGTTTGACTTACTTGATGCTTCTCTTTCTGGAGTGAGAGGGTTTGAAAGTTGAAGTCTGGCTCACCAGTTGGAACTGCTTCTGTAGTCGAATAGTTGGAGGTTACTCCCAGAGGTGGATTGAGGAGAACAGATCCTTCAAGTGAGTTGCCGCTTCCTTTGTTTCACTTTTATGAGACTGCAGGTTTCTTTTTTATTCACTCATGGGATGTGGGCATTGCTGACTTTGCAAAATTTTAATGTCCATCCCTAATTTCACAGGGGGGCAGTTAAGAGTCAACCACATTGCTGTGTGTCTGGAGTCATTTATGGACCAACTATATGAAAACAGCAGTTACCTTCCCCAAAGCAGATTAATGTACCTTATAGTTTTTTTCCCGCAATCAACAACAGTTTCACAGTTCAGCGTTAGCCTCTTACTTTCAGATTTTATTTTTCTTGAATTCAAATTTCACCATCTGGCATGGTGGGATTTGAACTTCTAGAACATTACCTGGGTCTTTGGATTAATAGTCTAGTGATAATACCAGCAGATCATCGCCTCTCCATGCTGTTGCTTTTTGTAGCTTGATTAAATCAGGCTTGTCTCCAAGTTGAGAAATGGTAGCTGTTTTAAAGTTGTCTCTCCCATGGTGTTCAAGCAATTCTCCTCAAAATGGTTGTTCCCAATCATCTTTATAAAATCAAATTTTTACATATCATTGTTCCACAAAGCAAAGTTAACTATTTTGGAATTCCTTGTGACATCCCTCCCAGCTCCCATTCAACAAAGAAAGCTCTTGAGCCTTCATACCTTTTGAATGGACTTTCCTAGAATCGTTGAATTCAAAATTTGGGAGAAGATTTGTAGCTTGGGTGCTCGTTGTGGTTCTGTTTGCCGAGCTGGGAATTTGTGTTGCAGACGTTTCGTCCCCTGTCCAATGGAAACATCACAGAAGCGCTTCACAGGAGGCTCCCATGCACTGAGGATGTCACCTAGACAGAGGACGATACGTCTGCAACACAAATTCCTAGCTCGGCGAACAGAACCACAACAATCCTTGAATTATTTAGTTACATTTTATGACTGCATCTTGGGATGCTATAGTCCAATTGTCTGCTTTTGGCAGTATTTGAAGCCACCAGAGAAGCCACATGGCTTCTGGAGTCAATTTTGTGAGATCCTTGTCCATGTTAAAGTCAGATTAGTTATATTTACTAAACTTATAATTCTATAACTACACATTGGTGACCCATACTTTCTTGTAACATTTAAAAAAAAACTTTATGATAAAGTAACATTAGTCCTTAATATCGCTATATTTGTAAGAAATCCTGATTTTAAATCTCTTTTTCCAGTTTCTGGGACAGGTGATGACATTTGTGGGCTTATTGATATTGGACAAATGAAAACTCTAAAGACAGAAAAGAGACAAATAATGAAGGGGAAAAGAAAATAGCAGAAAATATGGGAGGGAGCAAATGAATCAAGATGAAGTGAATAGTAGATGAATGATTATTATGTATACGAAAATCCATGCTGTCTCATAGGTTTAAGTGCATTCAAATTGATGCAAAGAAATGAATATGGCACATATAGTCAACCTATCTGCAATATGCCATAAATTGTACAATGCAACATGACTCAGAGACACAATAGAAACTCAAGTAAGAAGTTCACTTCCAAATACAAAACAATTCTCCATGCAATAATTAAGAAAAGAAAATTGTACAAGACAGTTTATTTCTCCTCTATCCATAATTCTCCAAGGTTGACATTTCAGGTCCATTGTGTTTTGCACTAGGGCAGAGTCTGATCCAAGACTCAGAAACCAAAAATGAGGTGCATTTCTTCAGCTTCTTCGTATCTTTGTCTTCAAACACCTTTTCCTGCAATTAAAGCCGAAATCCTTTGCCTGTCCTTCACAATGGAAGGAGGTCTGACCCTGCTAGGGGACAGTAACTTAGTGAATGTGTTACTTTGCTATTAATCCAGAAGCAGGAATAATGTTCAAATCCTACCACGTCAACTGATGAATTTAAATTCAAATAATCTGGAATTTTAAAAAACACTAGTCTCAATAATAACTATCATGAAACTACTGGATTGCTAATTATTAGATTTTAGATTAGATTTTAGATTTTAGATTAGATTAGATTAGATCTAATCTAATCTAATCTAATCTAATCTAATCTAATCTAATAATAACTATCATGAAACTACTGGATTGCTAATATGTTTAGGAAAGAACATATCATCCTTACATGGTCTGGCTAACTTGTGATTCCAGATACAAAACACCATAACAAATGGCCTAGCAAACTATTCAGTTCTCGCAAACCATAATGGAAAAGTCAAACTAAAAATAAAACTAGCCAGACTAGATGGCATTGATCTTGATACTAGCAATGACAAATGAGTACCTTGCTCAGTATATCCTGTAAATTTCTGGTGGCTTCTACCAGAATTAGGAGACCTGACATAGTCATACTCAGAGTATATACAGCCAATGTCCCTGACCCCTCTACATGACCTTGGTGTGTCATGTCTCAGGGGATGATCCCACTAGGAATGATGACAAAGTGGTTTACAGATGGGAATCCAGACCCCAGAAATTCTCTGGTCAAATATAGGGAAGGAAATTCCTGACCAATTAATACTTAGCTCTCTCAGCTAATGAATCAATGTTCCTCCATGTTAACATTTGGAACAATCACGGATGATAGGGACCAGAGTGCTTCACTGTCCATCGATAAAAATGGCATGTTTATTGCACAGTGGCTCAGTGGTTAGCACTGTTGCTTCACTGCATCAGGGACCCAGGTTTGATTCCAACCTTGAGCGACTGTCTGTGTGGAGTTGCGTGTTCTCTCTGTATCTGCATGAGTTTCTTCCGGGTGCACTGGTTTCCTCCCACAGTCTGAAGATGTGCAGGTTAGGTGGATTGGCTGTGCTAAATTGCCCGTAATGTTCAGGGATATGCAGGCCAGGTGGGTTAGCTATGGGAAATGCAGGATTACAGGGATAGGGGGATGGATCTGGATGAGATGCTGTTTGGTGTGGACCCGTTGGGCCGAATGACCTGTTTCCCAATGGAGGGATTCTATGAAACTGTCCAAATCTTGAAAGATGTACCTGCTAGCATGACTTGCAGAAGGTGTTGACATAACTAATAAGACAGACAATCTTCTCCCCCAATAATCATAACAGATTTTGGGGAGTAACCACTGCATAGTCCTTGAGGAGACATGATCCCACCTTCACACTGTGAATACCCCCCTCATGTTGTATGGGACTTCACTGTGCTAACTGGGATGGACTCAGAAAAGATGTGCCAACTCAAAATGGGCATCCATGATTTGCCGTGGACCAATTGCAGCAGAATCAGACTCAATCATAACCTCTATACTCAAGACCAAGCATATATTACACTTTACAATGGCCATTAAGCTAGGAATAAACCCTGGATCAATAAAGAGAAGAAAAACGTATACCAGGAGTAGGCATGTCTAAAAGTTAGATATTAACTTGTTAAATGACAAAGCCATGCTCATGCTAAATCAGAACCATGAGGTGCCAGAAGCAATAAGCTGTCCAGTTCTGCCATGTTTTATCGTGAATTGTGATAAACAGTTCCAAAACTATCTGGATCAGAAGCTACAAAGACACTCCAATCCTCAATGGGGGGAGGGAATGGGAATGGGGGAGAAGAGGGGCTGGATCTGGTGGGCAGCACTTCAGTGCAAAGACAAGGTTGAAGCATTTCCAACCATCTTCCCATTTGGCAAAAGGCTACCTTATTTGTCCATAGGTAATCATCAGCAAATTAATGGAGGATATTGGCAATAGAACTATCATGCAGCAATTGCTCAGCATTAACCTCTTCCAGGTTCATTCAATTCCTGGCCATATCAGGACTTTGATCCAAACATGGACAAAAAGGTTGAATTCAAGAAGTGTGTTAAGAGTGACTGCCCTTGACAACAAGGCAACATTTGATGGAGTGTAGCATCAAGGAGCCCGAACAAAACTAATCAAGGGAAATTTGGGAAAAAGACTCTCAAGCGGTTGATGTTATACATGGCACATAGGAAGATAGTAAGAGCAAATTACTGCAGATGCTGGAATCTGTACAGAAAACAACAAATACTCAAGATCACTGTGGGTCAGACAGCATCCATGGACTCAAAACATGAGCTTGCTCTCTCTCCGGGGATGCTGTCTGACCCGCTATGATCTCCAACATTTGTTGTTTTCAATGTAGGAAGATAGTTGTGGTTGTTAGAGGTCAATAATTTCAGCTCGAAGACTTCTCTGCAGGAGTTCCTCAGGATCATATCCTAAGCCTTTCTTTTTAAAGTCAATGATCAGTTCTTTAGTTTTGCCAATGTTAACAGAGAGGTTGCTATCATTGAACCATGTTACCAGGCTCTGTATCTCCTTCCTATGTTATGACTCATTGTTGTTTGATATCCATCCTTCATGGTGGTGTCGTCAACAAGCTTACAGATGACAGTTCAGTCATGGGTGTACAGGGAATACAGTAGGGGGCTGAGAATACATCCTCAGGGGGCTTTAGTGTTGAGCGTTATCGTGGAGGGGGTGCAGTTTTCGATCTTCCCTGATTGCAGTCTATGGGTCAAGGAAGCTGAGGACCCAGTCACAGAGGGTGGAGTCGAGACAGAGATTTGAGATCAGTGTGGAGGGGATTATGGTGTTGAAGGTAGAGCTGTAGTCGATGAGTAGGGTTCTGACGTAGGTGTCGTTGTTGCCCAGATGTTCCAGGGATGAGTTAGTTTCTACTGGTAAGAGGCTACTGAAGGAACAGCTTTAGAGTGAAGGGATGTCCCTTTAGAACTGAAATGAGGAGGGATTTCTTCAGCCTGAGGGTGGTTATTCTATGGAATTCATTACCTCAAAAGTCTGTGGAAGCCAAGACATTGAATGTATTTAAGACAGAGGTTGATAGGTCCTTGATTAATAAAGGGATCAAGGTTTACGGGAGAAAGCGGGAGAGTGGGGTTGAGAACCATATCAGCCATCACTGAATGGCAGAGCAGACTCAATGGGCTAAATGGTCTAATTCTACTCCGATATCTTCCAATCTTCTTGTCGAACTGCTTGGCAGTAGTGCTGGTAGCCTCCAGTCACTGATTAGCAATGTGGGCCAGTATGGCTCCACTCTACCATGGAAGTGATGGGCACCAGCAGCAACATTCCCTGATCAAGCTGAGATGAAGTATGAGATGATCACTGGCACCACCCCATAGGTACAGGTCTTGCAATGTCTGTCTGCTACAGTGGAAGTTCAAAGAGAGTTCTCTTTGAACGGCTGCAGCCATACAATCTTAGACTGCTGCAAAGATGGTTTAGAATCCCAACGCTCAAAGGACAATGCAAGCTATTATAATTGAACAGCAGATTGCTAGGATTGTTGAGTTGCTGCCCTGAGGGAGTGACAGTGGTTCCAAGGAGCAGGAACATATTTCAGAAAAGCATCCCATGTGTTATAACCAAGCCCCTTGATATTGCTTCTCAGCCAACTCACACCGCTGTTGCCCAGGTCAAGATGGTTCAGTCTGAGGCAAGCTGCTTCTAGACCATCAACAGTTCCCCACTCTGCACTGTGAACACCAGGAGCCTTGCACCAGCTACTGCAATAGGACAGGCAAAGGCACCTCTAAGACATGCAATAAAGGAATGCACATGATTGAATATTTCCTTTCCTCATCCTCCTGAGGGGGTGTCTGGAGAGCAGGGGTTAATGTCTGTACCCTGACAATGAGGATGTAATAGAGCACCATAAACCAGGAGATCATGCACTTTTATTGTGCTGTAAAGACTCCCCTGCAGCAGTCTCAGCCATGAGACCATTATTTCAGGAGCCTGACCACTGGCTATATAACATCATATGTGAACTCCTTGGCTGTTGGCAATGCTCATTTATGTGTGAGTGTCATCAGCTATATGTAGGGGACAGGTCCTTTGCTCTGAACAGCCAGACTCTGGGTCTCCTTGGAGCCTGGAAGATGATATAAGAATGGTTCCAGGAATGGGAAACTTCTGTCATTAGGATCTCCTTGGATAGAAGAAGGCAGAGATGAGCTTTGACAGAGGTTTTCAAATCATGATTGGGCTGAATAGAGTAAATAGGGAGAAGCTGTTCCCACTCGTAAAAGAAATAAAACACAAGAGCATAGATTTAAGGTGATGTGCAAATGAAGAAAGGGCAATGTCAGACAAACTTTTTCACAGAGTGAGTATTTAGGGTCTGGAAGGTACTGCCTGGAAATGTAGTGAAAGCAGCTTCAAATGAGGCATTCAAGAGGCATTAGGTGATTATTTGGATAGCAATGGTGTGAAGTGATATTGGGACCAGGTGGAAGATTGGCACTAGGTAATAGTACCAGTGCAAGCACAGTGGACCAAATAGCCTCGTCCTGTGCTGTAATAATTCTGTACTTTGTGATGATGAAAAGGGCAGACTGTGATAAAATGATTGCAGCTTATGTCAGGACAGCAGGCCTTGAAGATGAATGTCTTGGAATGACTACAGAATAACTGCATATTTATGAAGAAATAGCTCCTGCTGTTCCTGCATCTTTGACATGTTGGAGGACAGTGACTGAGGATGGAGAACTCATAAAACCACAGGCTTCCAATCGATGGTTTCCCGAACCATTTGAAATCCTACGATCCTGGCTCTTGTCCCATAAAGGTGAAAGTGATAAACACCGTACACCCTCTGCATTGTTTTTTTTCTTTCTTCTTCCAGGGAATGTGGATGTCACAAGGCCAGCACTTGTCACCTGCTCTTGATTGCCCTAGAACTGAATGCCTTTCTAGACCATTTCAGAGAGCAACTAACAGTCAACCACATTGCTGGGGGCTCTGGAGTCACATGTAGGTCAGATCAGCAGAGGATCACAGTTTTGCTTCCCTAAAGGGCATTAGTGAAACAGAATCATTTTTACAACAATTATGATCATCATTACTGAAATTTGCTTCACACTCCAGATTTAGCAATTGAGATTAAATTCCATCAGCTGCTTTGGTGAGACTTGAACCCATACCACCACAACACTGGCCTGGGCGTTTGGATTACCAGCACAGTGATATTACCCCTACACACTACCACCTCCAGAGTCATTTGAATGCCTTGATTCCTCTAAATACGTCGTGGATAGATTCTTGTCAGAGAGCCCTACTTCTGCCTCCTCTCTTCTACCTGTTGCTCATGTCGTAAAGCAAAAGGGCTTGTGCCAGAACTGTCCCCAAACCTCTGTTCAGTGCTCCTCAGTTATGAAGAACAGTTGTATTGAGCACCAAAACATTAACTCTATTTGTCTCTTTACAGATGCTGCCAGATCTGCTGAGGTTTTCCTACACTTTCTGTTTACCTATTACTTGCTATCTATACTACTTAACTCTGTGATCTGCCTGTATTGCTCACGAGACAAAGCTTTTCACTGTGCCTCGGTACACGTGACAATAAATTCAACTCAATTCAATCCTTTATTGGGGATATCAGTGATATTTTGCTCTTACTACAGTGTCCTCCATGACTGCAATTGGCACTGAGCAACATACAACTGCAACAAAACTCTGCAGTGCTTCCAACAGCATTTCCTGAGTATATAGAAGTGAAAAATACCTCATTCTCAACTATTTTAAAGTAAGGAGTCACTCATTTAAGACAGCATTGATGTGCAGTCTTTTCTCGGAGAGGAATTCCCTTCCTCAAACGACGTGAAGGCAGAGCCTTTGAATATTTTTAAGACAATGTTAAATGGGTTCTTGTTAAACAAGAGGGTGAAAGATTATCCAGGGTAGCTGGGAATGTGGATTTGAGACTACAACCAGATCAGTCATGAAATTATTAAATAGCAGAGCAGGCCCAAGTGGACATGACCTACACTTGCTCCTAGCTTGTGTCTTTATATCATTTATTGACTGCCTCTTATATAGAAGTTCAGCTCACCTCTCTACATTTGTTTTCGATTTAAGGCTAGGATGAGTCCAAATTTACAATCCAGGTGATAAATCTTTGGATAGTGTATTTTAACAATCTTCTGCCATACTAGGAGGCGATGGCCAAGTGGTATTATCGCTAGACTAATAATCCAGAGACCCAGCTAATGTCCTGGGGACTGGGTTCAAATGCCATCATGACTGATGGTGGAATTTGAATTGAACAAAGAGTCTAATGGCTGTTTATTGTCATGAAAAACCCACCTGGATCACTGATGTCCTTCAGAGAAGAACATCGGCCATCCTTACCTGATCTGGAATACGTATGACTCCAGACCCATTGCTACATAGTTGACTTTGAACTGCCCTCTGGGCAATTAGGGATGGGCATAAATACTGCCCCACCCCTACCCCCTCCAGCCAGAGACACCCTCATCCCATTCATGAATGAAAAAAAAAGAAGAAAAGCAGCCCGAGTCCATGTTTGTAGATCCTTGTGAAGATGCTCGGGCATATGGAGGGAACACTTAGTAATGTGTATGAGCTCTTGGGCTTCACAAATAGACACATTGAATACAAATGTTGGGAAGCTATGCTGAACCTTTATAAAGCTCTGGCAAAATGATAACCAGGGTACTCCACCCAGTCTATTCAGAGCATGTCAGGAACAAAGTGAGAGAAGGTGTAAAGGAGATTTACCAGAATGGATCCAACTATGGGGAATTTTAGTTGCAAGTTTTGGTTAGAGATGCTGGGGTGGTTTCTATTGGGCTAAAAGAGATTGAAGGGGATTTGATAGAGATATTCAAGATTATGACAGGTAAGGTAGACTAAAAAATAGCTGTTGCTATTAGATGATGGACAAGGGGCACAGATTTAAGGTTGCAAGAGGTGGAGAGAGAAGGTAAGGAAAAGTGTTTTTATGCTGTGAGTGGGAATGATCTGGAACTCACTGCCAATAAGGATGGTGGAAGCAGGAGATGATGAACAGTTTTAAAATAACTTAATGGCCTCAATGACCTCCTTCTGTGCCATACTGCTATGACTCTGTGACCTGTGTGCCCTTGTGCACTTACAACACATGGGTGTAGATGAATTGACCTGCTTGTGGTCCACACTCAATAAGGAGCACAAGTCCTCCATGCGCTGCTACAAATATTTCTCAAATTTGTGTCCCATGTATCCATAACATAGTTGCCAGGAAAAAATCTCTCTCTTAAACACTGGTTGTCGTCTGTTTTCAAAATATTGCTTAACATGGAAAATATCAAGAGTCTTGCAAAGAGTTTAGTAAAGATGGGCAGCTGATACAGACAACGCCGGTATTATCTAATGGAAATGATTTTCACATGAACTGATTAATCGTTGTCAGCTGCCTTTTTAACCAAATTAGCTTGACCAGAATTAAAGAAGATGCACCGTTAGGTTACAGCAAATTTAGACTCAGGCTGAAAATAATATCCTGAGAGATTACAGCAATATTCTTTTATTCATTGCAACCTACATTGCAAAACCCCAAAAATGTGCATAAAGATCACGGTTCATGATTATTCCATGATTATCATGCTACTTTCTATGATTTCACTGTCCAACACTGTTAACTGAGCTGTTGATTAACCGGATACATTAGCAGGGGGCCAATGTCACCACTGGCTAGTAAAACATAAAGCAGCCTGCACTGTTAAACGTTACTCTACACCTCTGAAACAGGAGCAAAACATAAATTCTGGAAAATCTCAGTAGGTCTGGCAGCATCTGTGTAGAGAAATCAGAGTTAATGTTTCAGGTCCAGTAACCCTTCTTCAGAACAGGTTTCCAGCATCTGCAGTTCTTTCAGATTTTCTTCCTAAACAGGAGGTGCATTAGTATTGGAGGAGGTGCTGGGAGTCATGCAGGGAATGATCCCAACTCAGGAAACATTGAAGAATGGCACAATATGGGAGGGTGACAAGGTTTGGGGGCTTTATTCTGGAGGCTTTATTGGAATAGAGAAGAGAGATGTGTGTAAGGAGCTATAAATCCCTCCAGATGCATGCTCAGAGGCAGTGGGAACAGACAGTAGTGAAGATCAATGACAGGTGCCTAGCCCCAAGGAGCTGGAAACAGTAACGAAAGAAACTTGATGACCGCAAGGTCAGTAAATGCCTTTTGAATGTTAAATCCTGCTACTGGCTTTAGAGATGGTTCAGTGAAGCCCTCTCCTCACATTAGTCACCAATCAACAATCTCTAGCATTCGGGACTCATACCCAATATTCATATGCTGCACCCCAGCCTCACACCTTGCATACCCACATCTCCAAGCTTATAGAGACTTCCAACTGTTCAATTGTATCAGTCAAGCATATTGCACACTACTGACTGAGGACACTTCCCTCTCGCTTACAGGTTAAGATGGTGTTGAACTGGAGCTAGAGTGGAGCAGGTGCACTTACCATGGTGCTGACCATTATTGGGATGGCCACTGCTGAGGCCATGCCAGTTGCAGAGCTAGAATTATTGAACACGGCAGTATCCTCGTCCCCAATGCTCTTTCTCACATCGCACTTCCTCATTATTTCACACTCTCTTCTGATACACATCTTAAATTCCTGCCTCACAATGAAGGCTTTTGGAATCTAAGGGTGCAGCCATCACACTCAATAAAACAGTTGCTAATGAGGCCAAATTTGTTACTGAGGATTCCATTTCTACTTCTTTATATTGTCCTCAAATAATATGGCTTCGCATGTAAGAGTTTCTAATCGCTTCTTTTCATGAAACATTGTCAGATTAGAGCAAGCCTGCTATTAAAAGCATACTGTTACTTTAATAGGGCTGCTTCAGGAAGCTAAAGTCCAAAAAAGTATTTATATTTCACCATTTGTTTTTGCTAATTTAATGTGCACGTATTTGACAACAACCTGGCAGCACACAGCTTGAGGTCAGAAGCTTTGAAATTTGTTGGTCGCTTTTCATTGCCTTCAGGACCGCTGCACTGCCTCATGGGACTGTATTCTGAATACATAAAAAGACTGAATTTCCACTCATTCACCTCAGCATCCATTTTGGTTTGGTCACCTCTGGAGCTTTTCTGTTCCATTTAATCCTCCGTAGTAAAGGATTGCACTCTGCTGCATCGACATTTTCAAATCAACCCGTCCAGACATGCTTTTACGCACCCTTGGACTCGGTCTCAGGTTTCCTATCTCTACCACCATACCACATGAGCCCTTCACTCCGGTGCATCTACTGAGTGTGTATGACATAATCAGGCCTGTCACACCTCAGGTGGCATGAGAATTCATGACTTGCCTGGCTTGAGTTGGCCTGTGTTTTAAGTGGACTGTAGAGATTACATGGCAGCACGTAAGGATTAGAAGGGAGCTACCCTGGCTAACATTCATCCCTCAACAAATATCATAAAAATAAAATTAACTAGTCATTCAACTCATGTCTTGTGGGATAATGCTGTGTAGAAAATTGCCTTGACTGAAATAGTCAGTGTTTGAAAGTAATTAAATCTATGTAGATCACTGTTTTCTTTTGATTCAATATTTGATCTTGATACTTATTACGAATGATTAGTTTGTTCTCATTGAAACTCATTTCTCTGTTCCACTAATAGCTTAAACCAAGGCGAAAGCCTCTGACTTAATTTCACTATAATTTTGCAGGCAGTTTGTGGATTAATTTAAAAGATCTCAAGTTTTTTAATATTCTTACAATGATCTCATCCTGGATTTCTGGTATAACCTTGGGCTCCCCACAACCTCAAACTTGGATCAGGTCACCTTCCACTGGCAACGGTGCCATTTGTTATATCGTAGAATCAACTGAGTTAAAATCATAAAGAGAAAAAATAATTTTTAAAAAAGAGAATCCATTTCCCTGGTTCCCTACTATTCTCATTTCAGTAAATAAAAGTGCTATATTTCATGATGATCGATAACTTTTAAAAATAAACTTGAACTTGGCTGAAAGGATGACTCAGCGAGATCACATATTTTAAGATGCTTACTGTAACAAAAGACTAAAAGCACTATTGACTAAGCATTAGCTTTGTAGACAGCTTATAATTTAAATAACAGCATGGAATACCTCCTTTCTTAATATTGACACGCTGAAACAATTCACAGGTGAATTCACAAGCCACCCCACCCCCTCTCCAGCCTGTTACGCAGGAACTAGAGGCCATTCAACCCCCTTCTCCATTAAGCCAATGATCAATTCACCAGAATAGTCTAAAATAATTCTTAAATCCCAATGGTTTGCTTCTGTTTTATTTCTTTTTTAGCCTGATAACTGTTAAACTCAGAACTGTCCTTTATGGTGAGATTATCAATGGAGATCCTTCCTCCAGCCCACACTACATAAATCTTTCAGATTATTTTTAACCCTCCAAAATTCTGTATTTCAATCAAAGCATAAACTTCCATATGCATTCCATCACAGTAAACC
The DNA here is from genome assembly GCF_004010195.1 of Chiloscyllium plagiosum. Classification (NCBI taxonomy): domain Eukaryota; kingdom Metazoa; phylum Chordata; class Chondrichthyes; order Orectolobiformes; family Hemiscylliidae; genus Chiloscyllium; species Chiloscyllium plagiosum. Next base: position 13,047,360 of record NC_057725.1, read on the forward strand.
ATATAAACTTTCAACCTCTAGTGGAACTCTCTCTCCTAGATATCCCATGTGTAACCCAGAAACAGTGGTTTCTCCTCTACCCCTCCCATCTCAAACCCATCTCAAGGGCAATATGTCTTGTTTCCAGGGAGGAACACTGATCAGATATCCTTGAGAAAGCTGAACATCTTTTCCCCATGTTTTGGAACTAAGCAGACAGCTTGAAGCATAACTGTTCATAACTTGACATTCTCAACATTTGGAGACTCTCAGCCTATCAACTGTCACCAGACCTCTGCCATTGTCTCAAAGTGTAAATGTCTTGCACCTATTTAGGGAGTCAGTTACTCAATTGGCTGGATGGTTAGTTTGCAATGAGGTAAAAGTAATGACTGCAGACGCTGGAAACCAGATTCTGGATCAGTGGTGCTGGAAGAGCACAGCAGTTCAGGCAGCATCCAACGAGCAGCGAAATCGACGTTTCGGGCAAAAGCCCTTCATCAGGAATAAAGGCAGT